>NC_143032.1:35592500-35892500 GCF_057628025.1 Oncorhynchus mykiss
CATTGAAAAGAACAACAAAATCAAGTTATTGGAGTGGCCATCACAAAGCCCTGACCTCAATCCTATAGAAAATTTGTGGGCAGAACTGAAAAGTGTGTGTGAGCAAGGTGGCCTACAAACCTGACTCAGTTACACCAAATAAATAAAAGCTGAAATAAATCATTCTCTCTACTATTATTCTGACATTTCACATTCTTAAAATAAAGTGGTGATCCTAACTGACCTCAAACAGGGAATTTTTTACTAGGATTAAATGTCAGGAATTGTGAAAAGCTGAGTTTAAATGTATTTGTCTAAGGTGTATGTAAACTTTTGACTTCAACTGTGTATATAATTATATATACTGTGGTAAAAAAAAGTATGTGATCCCTTTGGATTTACCTGGATTTCTGCATAAATTGGTCATCAAATTTGATCTGACCTTCATCCAAGTCACAACAATAGACACACACAGTGTGCTTAACTTCTTGATGCACCCATCCCATTACCGGGATCATTTTGGTCAACATCCACTGAATTGCAGAGCGCCAAATTCAAATTAAATTACAAAAAATATTTAATTTTCATGAAATCACAAGTGCAATATAGAAAACCACAGCTTAGCTTGTTGTTAATCCACCTCTCGTGTCAGATTTCAAAAAAGCTTTTCGGCGAAAGCATACCAAGCATTTATGTAAGGACATCTCTCTCAGCAGACAAAACATTACAAACAGCTAGCAGCCAAGTAGATCGGTCACGAAAGTCAGAAAAGCAATAAAATGAATTGCTTACCTTTGATGATCTTCGGATCTTCGGACACAATAAATGTTCCTTTTGTTCCATAAAGATTATTTTTATATCCAAAATACCTCCATTTGGTTGGCGTGTTATGTTCAGAAATCCACAGGCTCGAGCGGTCACGACCGGGCAGACAGAAATTCCAAATAGTATCCGTAAAGTTCATAGAAACATGTCAAACGTTTTTTTATAATCAATCCTCGGGTTGTTTTTACAATATATAATCAATAATATTTCAACCGGGACTGTAGCTTTTTCAATAGGAGAGAGAGAGAAAATGTCTGCTCCAAGCTGTTGCACATGCAAAACGCTGCTGGCACCCAGCCATACAATGACGCGATGTGATCTTTTTCGCTCATTTTCAAAATAAAAGCCTGAAACTATGTCTAAAGACTGTTCACACCATGGGGAAGCCATAGGAAAGGGAATCTGGTTGATAAACCTTTTAAATGGAGCAAAGGCAGGCAATGGAACAGAGAACTTTCAGGAAAAACAGCACTTCCGGGTTGGATTTTCCTCAGGTTTTCACCTGCAATATCAGTTCTGTTATACTCACAGACAATATTTTTACAGTTTTGGAAACTTTAGAGTGTTTTCTATCCTAATCTGACAGTATATGCATATTCTAGATTCTGGACCTGAGAAATAGGCAGTTTCATTTGGGTACGTTTTTCATCCAAACATCAAAATACTGCCCCCTACACTCAACAGGTTAAACTAATAACACACAAAATATAGTATTTTTCTCATCTATATTGAATACATAATTAAAAAATTCACAGTGTAGGTTGGAAAAATTATGTAAAACACTAGGCTAAGGATTTCTCCTAAAGATCATTGGAGTCAGGAGCCAGCTAACCTAGAGTCCAATCAATGAGATGAGATTGGTGATGTTGGTTAGAGTTGCCCTGCCCTATAAAAAACACTCACAAAATGTGAATTTGCTATTCACAAGAAGCATTGCCTGATGTGAATCATGCCTCGAAAAAAGGAGATCTCAGAAGACCTAAGATTAAGAATAGTTCACTTGCATAAAGCAGGGAAGGGTTACAAAAGTATCTTTAAAAGCCTTGATGTTCATCAGTCCACGGTAAGACAAATTGTCTATAACTGGAGAAAGTTCAGCACTGTTGCTACACTCCCTAGGACTGGCCGTCCTGCAAAGATGACTACAAGAGCACAGCACATAATGCTCAATGAGGTTAAGCAGAATCCTACAGTGTCAGCTAAAGACTTACATAAATCTCTGGAACATGTTAACATCTCTGTTGATGAGTCTACGACACAAACACTAAACAAGAATGGTGTGCATGTGAGGACAAAACGAAATAAGCCACGGCTGTCCAAAAAAAAACATTTCTGCACGTCTGAAGTTTGCAAAAGTGCACCTAGATGTTCCACAGCGTGGCTGGCAAAATATTCTGTGGACAGATTAGACCTAAATTGAGTTGTTTGGAAGGAACACATAACACTACAGTATGTTTAGAGAAAAAAGGCATAGCACACCAACATCAAAACCTCATCCCAACTGTAAAGTATGGTGGATGGAGCATCATGGTTTGGGGCTGCTATGCTGCCTCAGGACCTGGACAGCTTGCTATCATCGATGGAAAAATGAATTCCCAAGTTTATCAAGACTTTTTGCAGGAGAATGTCCACCAATTCAAGGTCAACATAAATTGGGTGATGCAACAGGACAACGACCCAAAACACAGAAGTAAATCAACAACAGGATGGCTTCAACAGAAGAAAATACGCCTTCTGCAGTGGCCCAGTCAGAGTCCTGACCTCAACTCGATTGAGATGCAGTGGCATGACCTCAAGAGAGCGGTTCACACCAGACAACACAAGAATATTGCAGAACTGAAACAGTTTTGTAAAGAAGAATGGTCCAAAATTCCTCCTGACCGCTGTGCAGGTCTGATCCGCAACTACATCAAATGTTTGGTTAAGGTTATTGCTTCCAAAGGAGGGTCAACAAGTTATTACATCCAAGGGTCACATACTTTTTCCACCCTGCACTGTGAATGTTTACAAGGTGTGTTCAATAAAGACATGAAAACATATAATTTTTTGTGTGTTATTAGTTTAAGCAGACTGTGTTTGTCTATTGTTGTGACCAATTTAAGCAGAAATCCAGGTAATTCCAAAAGGTTCACATACTTTTTCTTGCCACTGTATATTCAGTACCAGTCAAAGGTTTGGACACACCTACTCATTCCAGGATTTTTCTTTATTTTTACTATTTTCTACATTGTAGAATAATAGTGAAGACATCAAAACTATGAAATAACACATATGGAATCATGTAGGAGGATGTGTGATGGTGTGGGGGTGCTTTGCTGGTGACAATGGCCCAGCACACCTCCAGGCTGTGTAAGGGCTATTTGACCAAGAAGAAGAGTGATGGAGTGCTGCATCAGATGATCAGGCCTCCACAATCCCCCGACATCAACCAAATTGAGATGGTTTGTGATGAGTCGGACCGCAGAGTGAAGGAAAAGCAGACAACAAGTGCACAGCATATGTGAGAACTCCTTCAAGACTGTTGGAAAAGCATTCCAGGTGAAGCTGGTTGAGAGAATGCCAAGAGTGTTTAAAGCTGTCATCAAGGCAAAGGTGGCTATTTGAAGAATCTCAAATATAAAATATATTTTGATTTGTTTAACACTTTTTTTGGTTGCTATATGATACCATATGTGTTATTTCATAGTTTTGATGTGTTCACTATTATTCTACAATGTAGAAAACAATAAAAATAAACAAAAACCCTTGAATTAGTAGGTGTTCTAAAACTTTTGGCCGGTAGTGTACGTACAAGAAAAAAGACAATTGTAGAAGACAAAAAAAATCGTCATAATATAGAAAGCGACAGATCTTGGCAAACGTAAACGTGTGTCCGTTCTTTTTACTATTACAGGCCACCTACAGACTGAGGCCGGTAACACACGCATATAAATGCAGTCATACACAGTTCATGCTCACGTGAAATCATATCATAAAACAGATGTATTTTTTTTCTCTCCGATTTTCTATTTGTCTTTATACATTTTTACACCCAAAAATATGTTTCATTTGTACAAACTCACGCTTTGTTTTAAATGTGTGGATATGATAACCTAGCAAGGGAAGAAAATCTGGGATGTATAACAACATGGATGTATATTCTTACACAATTCACTGCACTTTATGGTAATAGAATAGAAACATCATATATTATCTGTTATCAAATCTGTAAGTGACATGACAGGTTCTTTACATTCTCAAAGTGCCATGGTTCAGGTTGGGGACAAGGGGGCAAGGAGAGTTGCGGGGTAAAAAACAACGTTGAACAAATAGGAAATAAGATAACACCAAGACAACACATAGTCCTCTGACAGTCAATGTCCTCCATCCCCTTTACGGGAACACATTGCCAAAGAGTTCCCTTTTAGCCTGCAAAAAGCTCCACAATTGTCATCCTGTCCCTCCTTTAATCAGAATCATCATTATGAAATGGATCAATCTCTCTTTGCTGTGCCGAACACAGGAATCCGCTCCATCTCTTCTCATCGCTGCGTGAGTCAGTTGTTGTTTTGGTTTGGTGTCTCTGTTATGAACTCCATTTCCACTGGGCACAGACGTAATTTCAACGTCTAGTTTTGATTTACATTTGGTTGAGTTGTGAATACAATGTGAAATGAACAAAAAATATCACCATGACATTGGATTTAGGTAAAAAAAAAAAAATGTAAAAACAAATAAATAAATTCCCTTACAGTTTTGGGGGGGATTGAAATGATATGGAAACCAGTTTTTGCCCAGTGGGTTGTTGTCCATTGTTTTTTTTCTCATCCTTGGCTGGCGACTCAGATCAGAACATCCTCTCGGTGTTGAAGACCCTCAGCTTGGTCATAAAGTTGAAGTAGATGAAGGCCAGGCAGACGAGCAGGTTCTTCATCAGGTAGAGGAGGGGAGTGACAAAGCCGAAGAAGGCGATGAGGCCGATACGCACAAACAGGAAGGGCAAATCCTGCAGGGCCACGCCTAGTGATGATAGCAGGGGACTGTGGGGCATGACAACCAGCCGCAGGCACGACAGGTAGCTAAAGATGTAGATAGGGAACACCCAGCCCGAGTAGTAGACCGCTGGGTGCCCAGCCACCCTCACCATCTCCACTGTGTCCATCCAGAACAGAAAGCTGTCCACAAATACCTCGGCTCGGGCATCGCTGGCACACAGGAAGTGCAGCGGCCCTGTGTACGCATTTGGTGAGACTCCACGGTCCACCGACGTGCTGACAGAGTGTGCCGAGCGTGCCGAACGTGCTGAGCGTGCCGAGCGTGAGCTCAGGCCTGAAATGCTAAACTGTCTCCCTGGTATCTGGTTACCTGACATCCCCTGGAAAGTCCCATTGGCCTCTGGTCGTGAGCCCGCCCCGTTCTGGTCCTGCCCATTTGGACCACCAGGTTGCCCTGGTTGTGCAGGTTGCCCGGGCACAGCTGGCGTTACGGGTGACGCAGGGTTTGCTGGGTTTACTGGTGTCACTGGGGTTCCACGTAGGTGCTCCACGTGTGTGAGGACATTGGAAGGGATCTCAGCATCTCGGTCCAATTCATTAGCTGGACGGAAAGACAACAGCACATGAGTATGTTAGCCGTGACTGAATGACGCAGATCAGAACATCTCATTATGGCACAAACATGCACACCGCACAGCCCAAAAGTGTAGAACACAGGACAATACAGCGACGGTCTCTCTGGGCTCTATGGGCACTATATTTTACCATAATACAATAGCATTTCTGATCAGTGGAAAATGACAGGATCTGGTTATTTCCTCTAATAAAGGGATTCCAAGAAAGTGACAGCCGTCCTTAGAACAGGTAATGGTTTTTGCCAATTCAACACTGTGTTACCAAAAATCAATTGGGGGGGTTGTACAGAGAATTTCCTGTTCATTTCCTGAGATACATACTGTATCTCTATATAGAACATATCCTCCGATAGTGTACACTATTGTTGTCTTAATGAAATTAGTCGTGAGTTGGCAGAGGATCAGGCAGTATTCAGACTACAGTAGCTAGCTAGCGTTCAGTTAAACGTGTGTGCAGAACACAGAGCTTTTTGCACTCTCACCATGTCCAGTGAGTCGACAGTGGCGGATCCTCTCCAGGATATCGATGCAGATGAGGGAGAAGAGCATCAGCGACACGGGGAGCTCTGCGAACGTGTCCTGCCTTATACTGTTATTGATCTGCACCTGAGAGAAAACAATGATCAAAACCAATCTGTGATTTGAATCAGATGACGTTGACATTTTAGCAGACTCTTATCCAGAGCAACTTACAGTTAGTGCATTTATCTTACAATAGCTAGGTGGGACAACCACATCAGTCATAGTAAGAAAAATCTTCCTCAATAAAGTAGCTTTCATTACAATTTCTAGCCCTGATTGTGATCTAATGAAATGGTCATGTGCCGGTCTTCCCCTCCAAACCTTCTCCAAATGCTACATGGCACCCTATGAGTGCTATATACACTCTGTGATACTGGATTAGTGGGCTAATCACTTAGCTCTGGTATGTGCTTAACCCAGGACTACTTGCCTACAGGACACAGAACAAAAGAGACTGGGAGTCATCTGAGCTTAATTTATGGCTTCTCTTATGTGAAAGAGAGTAGATAAGCCAAGGACCTGAGGTCACCCCTGGATCTTCAGGAACCTCTAGAATGTGGGCTCATAGGAGGTGGGCTCTTCACAGACAGGAAGTGGGAAAGTGCCAGATGGACAGCTGATGTGACCAGGGCGGCTGGGACAGGAAGAGGAACTCAGCTGCTTATCAGTGGCCCCTTGGTCATAGGGCTGTAGATTGCTCCTCTGAGAACCTACATGTTCCTCTCAACTAGGTTTTCTAGACAATAGCGTCAAAAATAGGTTCATTACCCTAGGCTGTGATCAACACAGTGTACACTAGTGGCACCTGCTGGTAAAAATAATTTAGAGCAGCTAAATGATTATTTACAACGTCCCACATCCTGTGTAGCCTGTATGTAGCAGGCTTTTTGTCTTCTACCAAACCAATGGTTGTTCGATGAAACGATGCTCCGGACGTCATTAATCACGTGCTTCTGATAAAGTAATACAGGAGTCGGCACACTGCTTCGAAGTACATTGCTTAGCAATTTCGATGTATGCCTCGGAGATCCGGGATCAAACATACTATCGCTACTCTCAACTCATCAATTTTACCCCCTCCTCTCTCATAAGACCCCCGCTAGGACACCGCACTTCAAATAACTTCATTATCTCGTGGTTGTGTCATGATGGTACACTCAGGTTTTTATCTCGTAGATTTGTCCCTAAAGGGGTACAAATGCTTGTCACTGGGGTGGTACCCTGTAGTACGCCCTTTGTACCTTTAGTTAAAGATACATAATTGTACCCCAGTTCATACTTTTCTTACATACAGTCCATAGACACAAAAACATGCTTTTAGAAAAGGAAAAATAGGCCTTGATAGGGAACCACCACAGTAACACAGCCAATTGTTCCTTTAAAGTAGCAAAAGTGTACCTCTACCATAGACCACTTAAACTGGTACAACACTTCCACTCACGGGTAGCCAAAAAATAACTAACTGAAAACCACGCTCCCACTAAGCCATGCCTCCAATAAAATGTACTGGTGTGCCTTGCCTTTTCGAGTGAGTGGTAAAGTTACCACCCATGACTGTATTTGTTAGTAACAGAGACATGATTCATTCATTTTTAGTCCTGTGACCTTCACCAAGTGAGTTCCAAGATCAATGTCATCATTAAAATTAAACTAATTTGACTCTTTATACAGTGGTGTGAACCGCATAGCTTACATGCCACATGGTGGGTACAAATATGTACTTTTCTTCAATACATTGCTTTTATGGTAAGCAAAGGTACAGATCAGTACCATCCAAGAGTTAAGGGTACACAAAATACGTTTGTACCCTGGGAAACAGAAAATCCCAGAACCACACGGGGGGGACCTAGTGAATGACCTGCAGAGAGCTGGGACCAAAGTAACAAAGCCTACCATCAGTAACACATTATGCCGCCAGGGACTCAAATCCTGCAGTGCCAGACGTGTCCCCCTGCTTAAGCCAGTACATGTCCAGGCCCGTCTGAAGTTTGCTAGAGAGCATTTGGATGATCCAGAAGAAGATTGGGAGAATGTCATATGGTCAGATGAAACCAAAATATAACTTTTTGGGAAAAACTCAACTTGTCGTGTTTGGAGGACAAAGAATGCTGAGTTGCATCCAAAGAACACCATACCTACTGTGAAGCATGGGGGTGGAAACATCATGCTTTGGGGCTGTTTTCCTGCAAAGGGACCAGGACGACTGATCCGTGTAAAGGAAAGAATGAATGGGGCCATGTATCGTGAGATTTTGAGTGAAAACCTCCTTCCATCAGCAAGGGCATTGAAGATGAAACATGGCTGGGTCTTTCAGCATGACAATGATCCCAAACACACCACCCGGGCAACGAAGGAGTGGCTTCGTAAGAAGCATTTCAAGGTCCTGGAGTGGCCTAGCCAGTCTCCAGATCTCAACCGCATAGAAAATCTTTGGAGGGAGTTGAAAGTCCATGTTGCCCAGCAACAGCCCCAAAACATCACTGCTCTAGAGGAGATCTGTATGTAGGAATGGGCCAAAATACCAGCAACAGTGTGTACAGAAAACGCTTGACCTCTGTCATTGCCAACAAATGGTATATAACAAAGTATTGAGACACTTTTGTTATTGACCAAATACTTATTTTCCACTATAATTTGCAAATAAATTCATTAAAAATCCTACAATGTGATTTTCTGGATTTGTTTTTCTCATTTTGTCTGTCATTGTTTAAGTGTACCTATGATTAAAATTACAGGCCTCTCTCATCTTTTTAAGCTAACTAAATACTTTTTTGACCCATTGTATGTTCAAAATATTGGGTACAAAAAATGTACCATTATGCTCTTTATCACGCAGTACCCTAAAAGTTACCGTAAAATACCTTGTAAGATCATACTGTATGTGTACCTCTGAAGGTACATTAAGTGTATTTTGATCTACTTACACTCCAGGGAACAATATTGCACCCTTAATTCTAAGAGTGTAGACAATAGTCTGCATCGTGCTCAGTAGGGTTCGATATGCATGGAATCATCTAGACTGATTCGGAACTGGCACATCAGGTGAGTGGACTCTGGAACTAATCAAAAGCATAATTAATCTATTAATTAACTACCAGGGGTACCAGGGGTACCAGGAAACAAGCAATAATGTAGACCTGAAGGCCTGGATGTGAATACCTCTGAGTTAGAATGTCTCTCTGTAAGTGTCACTTTCATTTCAGAGGTAACCAACAGGTTGAGTGTCAAAGGTCACCTACAACGGTGAATCTAAGTCAAAGGTCACGGAAACTTGGACACACTGAGACGAGCATAAACAAATGATGCATAACACCAGGGTCACATGGTTTACCTCTGAGCTGGCGATGAGAAAGGCAAAGCAGGGTAATGTGGAGAGGATCACATAGACCAGTGCCACTGGCCTCCTGAGAGAGAGAGACAGAGAGAGAGGGAGAATGAAAGAGAGAAAGGAGCAATAGTTATAGGCTAGAGGTTATGAAAAAGGAAAATATCAATGCATTTGGAAATGCTCAATGTTGGCATGATAGACGTTGCACAGCTACTGCCAAACCAATTGCAGGCCAGTCGAGTCAGACACAGCACAGCTACCGGTCAGGTTCATGCCACACAGACCAGACAACCATTACTACACCGCAAGGCTCAGGACCAGAAAACACTGTGCTGTTATATTTAAAATCAAATCACATTTTATTTGTCACATACGCCGAATGCAACAGATGTAGTAGACCTTACAGTGGAAATGCTTACAAAAAATACAGCTACAGCTCAGACACAGCTCTTAGCATAGATTTCAAGCCAGGCCGCAGAACAAACAAACCAGATAGACCAGAAAGACACTCACCACTTCTTCCTGCCGACAAGAAACTTCTTATTTGTGAACACCATGTACTTCATGGGCACCCAGACCAGCAGGGCTGTGGAGGTGACATAGGCGATAGAGGAGGCCACGATGAGCCAGTAGGCGGTGCTGGCGTCGCCAGGCGGCTGCGCCATGCTCTTGACCCGCGCCACGATGAGGGCGAACCTTTGCATGACGATGAAGAGCGGCACGCACAGGCCTACAAACTGCAGAACCTCGCACAGGGCGAACTTCAGCGTCCTCCCCGAGGCCATGCTGTGGCAGCCCCTGCGCTGGCTAGCCCTCAGAGGGAGGGAGGGAGAGAGGGGGCTGTTGTCCGCAGTGAGGCGACCCCTGTCCCTCTGAGGGCTAGTCAGGCCTGAGCCTGTTGCATTGTCCGTGTCCACTAGCATTTTCCACACGCCACAGCTCCCGCTCGCTGTTCTGCCGTTTGCTTACACTGCACTAGGCATTGTGTACCTTTATCGCCGCAGTCATGACGGTGTGATGTGACTGCCCCGCTAACCTCTTTATATATGACTGTTGCAAACAATTTGTCTCTCTCTCTCTCTGGCCCTTCAAGGGTACTATATTTCAGAAAGAGTGTGACTCCTGGGAAGAGATGTGAAACCTAGAGAAAATATACCTATGGAGCAGAATCGTCAAGGACCACGCCAAACACTTGCAGTCCCATGTTATTTAAAGGAGCAGTGGAGAGAGCACACTCTTTTCATTTGGCTGTCCTGTGAGTTGCATGTTTATTCTGCCATGACTACACATCCCCATCTAGTGGTCCTCTGCAACACTCTGCCAGCAGTGTGGCACAACAGTGTTGGACTGCAACCAAAAGCCATAAAGCAGATGTAGAGATGATGTATCCCCTTCCAGACCAGACAGAAATGAGTGTAGGGGAGACATGAAGAGAAGAAAAAGGGAAGGAGGGAGGAATAGAACGCCTGGGAGAAGAGAGAGGAGAGATAATACACTTTTAAGACAAGCTCAATCAAGTGTTACCGATGAGAAATTGAGTTATATTATTAATAAATGCAGATTATTAGATTTCAAATAAAATCATAATAAAGAGTAACTCTTATTTGACTGAGAAGAGGTTATGAGAGCGATAATCCGATAGACAATCTGGAGTCGTGAACCTAACCATGCAAATGAACCTACTAAACTCAGCAAAAAAAGAAACGTCCCTTTTTCAGGGCCATGTATTTCAAAGATAATTCGTAAAAATCCAAATAACTTCACAGATCTCCATTGTAAAGGGTTTAAACACGGTTTCCCATGCTTGTTCAATGAACCATAAACAATTAATGAACATGCACCCGTGGAACAGTCGTTAAGACACTAACAGCTTACAGACAGTATGCAATTAAGGTCACAGTTATGAAAACTTAGCACACTAAAGAGGCCTTTCTACTGACTCTGAAAAATACCAAAAGAAAGATGCCCAGGGTCCCTGCTCATCTGCGTGAATGTGCCTTAGGCATGCTGCAAGGAGGCATGAGGACTGAAGATGTGGCCAGGGCAATAAATTGCGATGTCCGTACTGTGAGACACCTACATGCTACAGGGAGACAGGAACGGACAGCTGATCGTCCTAGCAGTGGCAGACCATGTGTAACACCTGCACAGGATCGGTACACATTCAAATATCACACCTGCGGGACAGGTACAGGATGGCAACAACAACTGCCGAAGTGACACGAGGAACGCACAACCCCTCTATCAGTGCTCAGACTGTCCACAATAGGCTGAGAGAGGCTGGACTGAGGGCTTGTAGGCCTGTTGTAAGGCAGGTCCTCATCAGACATCACCGGCAAAAACATCACCTATGGGCACAAACCCCTAGTCGCTGGACCAGGCGGGACTGGCAAAAAGTGCTCTTCACTGACGAGTCGTGGTTTTGTCTCACCAGGGGTGATGGTTACACTGAGGCCTGTACTCTGGAGAGGGATCGATTTGGAGGTGGAGGGTCCGTCATGGTCTGGTGCAGTGTGTCACAGCATCATTGGACTGAGCTTGTTGTTATTGTAGGCAATCTCAATGCTGTGCGTTACATGGAAGACATCCTCCTCCCTCATGTGGTACCCTTCCTGCAGGCTCATCCTGACATGACCCTCCAGCATGACAATGCCACCAGCCATACTGCTGGTTCTGTGCATGATTTCCTGAAAGATAGGAATGTCAGTGTTCTGCCATGGCCAGCGAAGAACCCGGATCTCAATCCCATTGAGCACGTCTGGGACCTGTTGGATTGGAGGGTGAGGGCTAGGGCCATACCCCTCAGAAATGTCCGGGAACTTGCAGGTGCCTTGGTGGAAGAGTGGTGTAACATCTCACAGCAAGAACTGGCAAACCTGGTGCAGTCCATGAGGAGGAGATGCACTGCAGTACTTACTGCAGCTGGTGGCCACAGCAGATACTGACTGTTACTTTTGATTTGACCCCCCCTTTGTTCAGGGACACATTATTCAATTTCTGTTGGTCACATGTCTATGGAACTTGTTCAGTTTATATCTCAGGTGTTGAATCTTGTTATGTTCATACAAAAATATACACATGTATTGTTTGCTGAAAATAAACACAGTTGACAGTGAGAGGACGTTTCTTCTTTTGCTGAGTTTATAATGAGACATGCACTGGGCAGACTTTAACACAAACATTGGCAATTATGGCCCGGGTCCCAATTGCATTTACGTGCATTGGGTTACTCTCCAGTGACCCTTTACTGGCTGTGAGGTATTCGCTAGCCGTGTGAAGACACACTGCTCGGAATAATAAGCATGTCACTATGTTCCTCCTGCCAATTCACTACAGCTAAAACACAAATACACCGTATGAATCAAACGTTAATTACCCCCCTGGTTATATTCTGCTGAGCATGCATGCTGGCTATCAGTTTCAGATGTTGATGATAGCCTCCCCTCCTCATCAGGTCAGGTGCATTCTTTGAACATGAGAACACACTTGGCAACAGATTACTCCAAGAAGGGGATGAGATGTGTGTGATTCAAACACTGACGTGTGAATGATGCCCGCGATCTCCACATTGTTCAGACACAGGGAGTAGTATAGAAAGGATTGCGACATGAACACACACTCACGTGTGTGCACGCAGGCACACACACAGACACACACCGTAACCCTCTTTCAGGTAGTCATTGTTGAGTCCGACCCTGAGACACAGCCATTTGAACACTTGTAACTGGATCCGGATTATGAGGCCTGCACTATATTTGGTGGTGTCTTTAGTTTACACACATTTATGCTGGGTACTACGAGAGGAGCTCATTTTAGATCCTACAGTGATGCACTTTCTCAAGCTGTGCCTCCAATACTGAGTACAGGGCTCTAGTCCAAACACTGCCCCCCTACTTATCCCAACACTGCCCCCTTACCCAGCCCAGCACTGTCCCCTTACCCAGCCCAACACTGTCCCCTTACCCAGCCCAACACTGCCCCATTACCCAGCCCAACACAACACTGCCCCCTTACCCAGCCCAACACTGCCCCCTTACCCAGCCCAGCACAACACTGCCACCCCAACCCACGCCAACGCTGCCCACCTAGTCTAGCCCACCACTGCCCCGCTAACTACCGACCCCCCTACCTAATCTTACAACACTGCCCCTTTAAGAAAGTCCAACACTGTCCCACTAACCCAAAACGACATTGTTATTTTAACCCAGTCCAACCCTGCCCCTTTTAACCCCGGTCAACACTGTCTCTTTAACTTGGGACAACCCCCCCCCCCTTTAACCCAGTCCAAACACTTTTCAAAACAGGATAGTCGAAGCTTTGCGTTTTGAATGCAACTCCTTCCAGCCCCTGCAGGCAGAGGGCAGTACCCTACTGTAAATCTGAAAGAGATCAAAGGAATTGGAAAGAGCTCTGAAATACAATTAAACATCAAGTGGAGACCATTTGGGTTAGCGACTTGGACTGGAATAGGTGTCGGTACTCATGTTGGGTGCCGGTACTGTTTAAATTTAGGGGCAGGAGCTCCAAAATATGTTTGAGCTAATATTCTATAAGAGGAACAGGAGCTCAAGCAGTAGAACATTTTAGGCGCCAGTACTGATTTCCTGCCCAAGTCAAGCACTGGTTAGTGAAGTTGAGGCCTTAAAGATGTTGAATGCCCAAATTGGCTATTTTGTATTTATGCACACTTAAAATAAGCTGGAGCTATTTAAAATGGTGGGTATTTATAGTTTAGAGCACCCTAATATTAAAGGCATAGAGGATTAGGATCACATCGTATGCATGGCTATCAATGTAGACCACCATTGTTCTTCAGGGTACAAAACTACTTTTATAACTATTATATACACTAATATCCAAGTTAAATTATTACAGTCAGCAATTTATGAACAGTTACAGTTACATTAAATTGTTCTAATGAAGGCAGTGCCACTACCGGGGAAAATGCTTGATTGAATGACTCATTAACGGCGGGACTTTTCTTAGGGACTTGCCACCACGCACTTGTTGCAGGAATAGTCCCGCGAGAGGGCTGCCGTGGGTACATTGACGGATGACCCTGCTGCTCCCAGTCCCAGCTGTCAGCTGCGCTCGTGCACCGTTTCTGACTTTCCCCACTCTGTCCCCGGTACCATGGCGTCCATGGAGGAGGACGGCTCGGTTGAGGAGAAGGATAACAACAACAAGAAGAGAACGAAAAGTGCAATCGCTGTCGCATGGCTTACATTTTACAACATCGCCATGACGGCCGGGTATGTGGATTATTCTACCCTATAGCTGTTTATAAAGTAGCCACTCCCTGGACACTTCGCTATGCACCACAGCGCTGTGAGCAAGCGTGTGTTGCTGTGAGCAAGCGTGTGTTGCTGTTTATAGGTCCGTGGTGTCTCTGACACTGCAAGTGTCCCATTCAGTTGCAGTCAGCAAAATAAAAGTAAGGGACTTGATATGAAAGGGGTCCAAGAAGTCACATTGATTATTTGAGAATTGTCTATCGTTAAAACATTTTTAAATAACGGCGGTGGAAGTGCGGCCCCAGGCGCGGGTTCAACCTGTCCAAATACGGTCGATTACACGACGTCAGCGTCATTACCCAGCCTTACCTCCACAGTCGCAGTGATAAGTATAGCCGGAACGCTGACACTGGAGCTCCGATCTCGGAGAATGAAATGCGCAATTGGCATATTTTATAACTGCAATTGTATGCGCTTCAAACCGCGCTGGCGCGACTACGCAATTATTTTACTCAAGTGTTCTTAGTTATTTTAGTGAACTCACTAAACGAACTTACTCTATTGGTTGCTAAGTTTTCAATAATGTATTAATCTGTTGATGGTCTCTTACATGAATTTGCATTGGTCTGAGCCACTTTAACGAGGAGTGCGCCTTTTTGGAGATATGCATACAATGCGCATTTTAAGGATATCTTGGATCCACTTCCACTCAATGTAGTTTATTGTCTGTTCTACACATAATGGCTATTTTGGAATTACATGAAGGTGTGAACTAGGTTCAGTTGTCTAGACTTTTGTTCCCAATGACCAAGAGGTGGTTGGTTATAAGCGCCTGTACCTGATCACCCTCATACAGAGGAAACAGATACCAGACTTTTGATTCAAACATCCAAAGAGCTGTTAAAATATTGACTCAACCAGCTTCTCTCAACCAGCTTCACGAGGAATGCTTTTCCAAGCATTGAAGGAGTTCCCACAAATGCTGAGCACTTGTTGGCTGCTTTTCCTTGACTCATCCCAAACCATCTCAATTGGGTTGAGGTCGAGGGATTGTGAAGGCCAGGTCATCTGATGCAGCACTCAATCACTCTCCTTGGTCAAATAGCCCTTACACAGCCTGGAGGTGTGTTTTGGGTCATTCTCCTGTTGAAAAACAAATTATAGTCCCACTAAGCGCAAACCAGATGGGATGGCGAATTGCTGCATAATGCTGTGGTAGCCATGCTGGTGAAGTGTGCCTTGAATTTGAAATAAATCACAACAGTGTCACCAGCAAAGCATCACCACACCATCACACTTTCTCCTCCATGCTTCACGGTGTGAAGCACACATGAGGAGATCATCTGTTCACCTACTGTGCGGCTCACAAAGAAATGTCAGTCAAAACCAAAAATCAAAAATTTGGACTCGTTAGACCAAAGGACAGATTTCCACCGGTCTAATGTCCATTGCTCGTGTTTCTTGGCCCAAGCAAGTCTCTTCTTCTTATTGGTGTCCTTTAGTAGTGGTTTCTTTGCAGCAATTTGACCATGAAGGCCTGATTCACACAGTCTCCTCTGAACAGTTGATGTTGAGATGTGTGTGTTACTTGAACTCTGTGAAGCATTTATTTGGGCTGCAATCTGAGGTGCAGTTAACGCTAATGAACTTTTCCTCTGCAACAGAGGTAACTCTGGGTTTTCCTTTCCTGTGGCGGTCCTCATGAGAGCCAGTTTCATCATAGCGCTTGATGGTTTTTGCGACTGCAATTGAAGAAACTTTCAAAGTTCTTGAAATGTTCCTTATTGACTGACCTTCAAGTCTTAAAGTAATGATGGACTGTTGTTTAATTTAGCTTATTTAAGCTGTTGGACTTGGTCTTTTACCAAATAGGGCTATCTTTTCTATACCACCCCTACCTTGTCACAGCACAACTGATTGGCTCAAACGCATTAAGAAGAAAATACATTCCAGAAATGAACTTTTAACAAGGCACACCTGTTCATTGAAATGCATTCCAGGTGACTGACCTCATGAAGATGGTTGAGAGATTGCCAAGAGTGTACAAAGCTGTCATCAAGACAAAGGGTGTCTACTTTGAAGAATCTCAAATATAAAATATATTTTGATTTGTTTAACACTTTTTTGGTTCCTACATGATTCCAGGGTGTGTGATTTCACAGTTTTGATGTCTTCACTATTATTCTAAAATGTAGAAAAAAGAAAGAAAAACTCTAGAATGAGTAGGTGTGTCCAAACTTTTGACTGGTACTGTATCTCATGGGCACTTAGATGATGTCGGTGTAATGTCCAGGGCCTAATCCTGCTACGAGCCCATTTAGCCATGAATACAGAATCAAGGGACCAAGTGTGATCTAATGGGGATTTTTTTGACTGTAAAATACTAGTTATCTCAATTTAGTGGAATATGGAATATGGTTGAGGAAACTATGCAACTTTGGCCTGCCTCATTACTAATACTGTACGTATTTGTGATCCTATGACAAACATTTTTTTTTAAGTTACACGTTTTAGAGGAAAAGAGAACAGCTGAATGCCAACACCCACAAAGACACCTTCACAGAGATCCGTAACACTGCTGACCTAGTAGACGTGTGAATGTAAAGGCAACACAGCTCATTTCCATAAGGTCATGCGTAGTTTAAAAAGCAAATGGTGAATACCAGGGGCGGTGTTTAACAAGCTTCTCAGAGTAAAGGAGTGCCGATTTAGGTTCAGTTTTGCCTTTTTAGATCACATTGAATAAGATTACATGGACAGGCAGGACCTGATCCTAGATCAGCACTCCTACTCTGAGACTCTTGACCCATACGGCCCCCGATCTTCTGTGTAAGTTCTGTACAAGAACTCTCACACCTTTCTGTTGTTTAACCTGATCTTTGACTTGACTAAAGCCACAGAGAATTAGCTTTAAATCCTCAAAATGGATCTGCATTTAAATAGTAAAACATGTAGTATTGATTTTAATTCAAACATATTAAGGTCACAAGGCCCAATTAGGCCTATTACTGTGATAGCAAAAACGTACATGTTTTTTGTTGTATCCTGTGTGTAATGGACCAATAAAGATTGTATTGTGTTAGTATAGTGCTCTACGAATGGTGTCTGCACGTGATGGTTCAGGGGTTTGCTTGATTTAAACAAATTGATCTTTAGTTCCTCCTGAATGTAGTTTTGGCAGTAGCAGGGTTGCTGCTAGTTCAGAGAGATGACAAGCTGAACAGTTTTTCCAAGAATTCTGTGTTTACATTCTGCCTGGCATATACAGTGCCTTGCGAAAGTATTCAGCCTCCTTGAACTTTGCGACCTTTTGCCACATTTCAGGCTTCAAACACAAAGATATAAAACTGTATTTTTTTGTCAAGAATCAACAACAAGTGGGACACAATCATGAAGTGGAACGACATTTATTGGATATTTCAAACTTTTTTAACAAATCAAAAACTGAAAAATTGGGCGTGCAAAATTATTCAGCCCCTTTACTTTCAGTGCAGCAAACTCTCTCCAGAAGTTCAGTGAGGATCTCTGAATGATCCAATGTTGACCTAAATGACTAATGATGATAAATACAATCCACCTGTGTGTAATCAAGTCTGTATAAATGCACCTGCACTGTGATAGTCTCAGAGGTCCGTTAAAAGCGCAGAAAGCATCATGAAGAACAAGGAACACACCAGGCAGGTCCGAGATACTGTTGTGAAGAAGTTTAAAGCCGGATTTGGATACAAAAAGATTTCCCAAGCTTTAAACATCCCAAGGAGCACTGTGCAAGCGATAATATTGAAATGGAAGGAGTATCATACCACTGCAAATCTACCAAGACCTGGCCATCCCTCTAAACTTTCAGCTCATACAAGGAGAAGACTGATCAGAGATGCAGCCAAGAGGCCCATGATCACTCTGGATGAACTGCAGAGATCTACAGCTGAGGTGGGAGACTCTGTCCATAGGACAACAATCAGTCGTATATTGGACAAATCTGGCCTTTATGGAAGAGTGGCAAGAAGAAAGCCATTTCTTAAAGATATCCATAAAAAGTGTTGTTTAAAGTTTGCCACAAGCCACCTGGGAGACACACCAAACATGTGGAAGAAGGTGCTCTGGTCAGATGAAACCAAAATTGAACTTTTTGGCAACAATGCAAAACGTTATGTTTGGCGTAAAAGCAACACAGCTGAACACTCCATCCCCACTGTCAAACATGGTGGTGGCAGCATCATGGTTTGGGCCTGCTTTTCTTCAGCAGGGACAGGGAAGATGGTTAAAATTGATGGGAAGATGGATGGAGCCAAATACAGGACCATTCTGGAAGAACCTGATGGAGTCTGCAAAAGACTTGAGACTGGGACGGAGATTTGTCTTCCAACAAGACAATGATCCAAAACATAAAGCAAAATCTACAATGGAATGGTTCAAAAATAAACATATCCAGGTGTTAGAATGGCCAAGTCAAAGTCCAGACCTGAATCCAATCGAGAATCTGTGGAAAGAACTGAAAACTGCTGTTCACAAATGCTCTCCATCCAACCTCACTGAGCTCGAGCTGTTTTGCAAGGAGGAATGGGAAAGAATTTCAGTCTCTCGATGTGCAAAACTGATAGAAACATACCCCAAGCGACTTACAGCTGTAATCGTAGCAAAAGGTGGCGCTACAAAGTATTAATTTAAGGGGGCTGAATAATTTTGCACGCCCAATTTTTCCGTTTTTGATTTGTTAAAAAAGTTTGAAATATCCAATAAATGTCGTTCCACTTCATGATTGTGTCCCACTTGTTGTTGATTCTTCACAAAACAATACAGTTTTATATCTTTATGTTTGAAGCCTGAAATGTGGCAAAAGGTCGCAAAGTTCAAGGGGGCCGAATACTTTCGCAAGGCACTGTAGCTGTGCTGTAGTGACTGATGTATAGCCAGATTAGTGTGTGCTAGAGACAATTATCTCCTCTGTAGAAATGACTTGGTACTCCCTGTTTCACCAACTGACACTGTCTGTGTGTCCCAAATAGCACCCTTTTCTCTACATAGTACACTACTTTTGACTAGAGCCCTGGTCAAAAGTAGTGCACTATGTGAGGAATAGGGAGCATTTGGGACTTAATCGTGGCTGATGAGGAGGCATACAAGTTTAGTTGGTGTCCATTCTGCTTTTGCTTACGATAGTACTGTAAAAGCCTTACTGAAAAAAATAAACATTCATTTCATGTGGCAGTATGTGATCACGTGATCTTATGTGACGTGACGTTAACGTGAAACTACAAATTTGAGCATGTGAAAACATGCTATGGAGACAGTGATTGTACTGTGTACTTTTATACTGTAACTCTAAAGTGGTATCTATTCGGTAATCTACTGTATGTCAAATCAAATGTATTTATATAGCCATTTGTACATCAGCTGATATCTCAAAGTGTTGTACAGAAACCCAGCCTAAAACCCCAAACAGCAAGCAATGCAGGTGTAGAAGCACGGTGGCTAGGAAAAACTCCCTAGAAAGGCCAAAACCTAGGAAGAAACCTAGAGAGGAACCAGGCAGGCTATGTGGGGTGGCCAGTCCTCTTCTGGCTGTGCCGGGTGGAGATTATAACAGAACATGATTGGCGTTTCCCCTTCTCGTGCACACTCTAATGTAAAAAACAGTTATTCAGATGTTCTAAATATTTTATCTTCTTTTCCAGGTGGCTGGTTTTGGCTATGGCAATGATGCGCTTTTACCTCCAGAAGGCCACACACAAGGGTCTGTACAAAAGTATAGCAAGGACACTCAAGTTCTTCCAGACAGTTGCGTTAGTTGAGGTGAGTTTCTGGGATATTGGCATAGTTCTCTATACAGCCGTATTCAAACAAAGTATTCAACGAAGACAGTTGGGGAAAATAGGCAAATGTTGAAATTACTGCTAAGACCCCTCTGTGTGCTTTAAATACTTTGATGCGGAGAAGAAGTGAGGAGAGGCGATTCACTGACTCTGATATGTTATCTTCTTTCAGGTGGGGCACTGTGCAATCGGTACGTATTGTCTTGATTAACGACCATGTAATGTGACGGCCTCCCAAGTGGCGCAGCGGTCTAAGGTGCTTGAGGCGTCACCACAGACTCGTGTTCGATCCCAGGCTGTGTCACAGCCGGCCGTGACTGGGAGACCCATGAGGCGACGCACAATTGGCCCAGCGTCGTCCGGGTTAGGGGAGGGTTTGGCCGGCTGGGATTTTCTTGTCCCATCACGCTCTAGCGACTCCTTGTGGCGACCTCAGTCGCCATATGGACGGTGTTTCCTCTGACACATTGGTGCGGCTGGCTTCCGGGTTAAGCGAGCAATGTGTTAAGAAGCAGTGCGGCTTGGCAGAGTTGTGTTTCGGAGGACACATGGCTCTCGACCTTCGCCTCTCCCGAGTCCATCGGGGAGTTGCAGCGATGGGACAAGACCACTAATGTAACCACTAATTGGATATCACGAAATTGGGGAGAAAAATGGGTAAAAGTACAAAAAAACAATCAAACATATCATGTGAATATCTCCTAGCTCTGACAGCAATGTTTATTTCCCCGGTTCTGACCCTGTAGGAATCGTGAGGACCTCTGTAATTGTGACCGGGGTTCAAGTGTGTTCACGAATCTTCATGGTGTGGTTCATCACCAACAGCATCAAACAGGTGACTATCATGATTTATCACCAAAGAGGTGTTTTGTAACCCTGGTTACCATCTACATTAAGATGCCTTGGAGTGGGTGAGGTTAAGTTGCCCCTAGACACTGATCTTGGATCAGTTTAGCATTTTCCCCACCAATGGTTAAGTTTAGGATTGGGGGACGGGAAGCTGATCCTAGGTCTGTACGTAGGGGAAACTTCTCCCCGGAGCGCAACTGTAGTAATATCCTACTCTACAACATGGACCCCATTAACTGTTAACTATCTTCTCTGCCTTTGTTTTGTTCCTATCCATGTTGACTTTTTGGAAGATCCAGAACGAAGAAAGTGTAATCCTCTTCCTGGTCGTTTGGACGTTGACAGAGATTACCAGATATTCATTTTATACATTCAATCTGCTCAACCACCTGCCATACTTCATCAAATGGGCCAGGTGGAGATGGGGATGGGAGGGCCGGGTTTGGGTAGTTCTGGTTCTGTGCGTTTACATGCGGCTTGCTGATGCAGAGCCTTCTCAGCATCAGAAAGCTGCACGTAAACGCCCTGGACAAGAGCTAGGTTTTGCATCGCTGTTACAGTTCTGTGCATGTCGGTTTGGTTTGATTGGCATTTCCCCTGGCATGCTTCCCAGTATTAGCCTATCGCCATGCATAAGGTATCTCTTGGCTCATAGCCAGGCAGCAAATCAAATCAAATCAAATCTTATTTGTTACATACACATGGTTAGCAGATGTTAATGCGAGTGTAGCGAAATGCTTGTGCTTCTAGTTCCGACAATGCAGTAATAACCAACAAGTAATCTAGCTAACAATTCCAAAACTGCTACCTTATAGACAGACACAAGTGTAAGGGGATAAAGAATATGTACATAAAGATATATGAATGAGTGATGGTACAGAGCGGCATAGGCAAGATACAGTAGATGGTATAGAGTACAGTATATACATATGAGATGAGTATGTAAACAAAGTGGCATAGTTAAAGTGGCTAGTGATACATGTATTACATAAAGATGCAGTAGATGATATAGAGTACAGTATATACATATGAGATGAATAATGTAGTAGGGTATGTAAACATTATATTAGGTAGCATTGTTTAAAGTGGCTAGTGATATATTTCCCATTATTAAAGTGGCTGGAGTTGAGTCAGTGTGTTGGCAGCAGCCACTCAATGTTAGTGGTGGCTGTTTAACAGTTTGATGGCCTTGAGATAGAAGCTGTTTTTCAGTCTCTCGGTCCCAGCTTTGATGCACCTGTACTGACCTCACCTTCTGGATGATAGCGGGGTGAACAGGCAGTGGCTTGGGTGGTTGTTGTCCTTGATTATCTTTATGGCCTTCCTGTGACATCGGGTGGTGTAGGTGTCCTGGAGGGCAGGTAGTTTGCCCCCGGTGATGCGTTGTGCAGACCTCACTACCCTCTGGAGAGCCTTACGGTTGTGGGCGGAGCAGTTGCCGTACCAGGCGGTGATACAGCCCGACAGCCTGATCAGAATGAGTGTGTTGTGTTTATTGATTAGCCCGTTCAATATGGATGTTGGCTGACCTAACTGCTAACACTTAGTACTCTGGCATTATCACTTTGATTTATGGGCTAGGACAGTTGTGGGTAACCAATGGATTACATACTAAGCGATCAGGCATTGATAAGCATACGGATCAGAGTCTGGAGAAAAGGTGGTGACACCATCAGTGCAGGGATTGGGATTTATTCTCGGGCCATATGTATGAAGCATCTCAGAGTAGGATTGATGAATAAGAACAACAATGAATAAGAATACATAGACAGGGGACGTGATCCTAGATCAGCATTCATACTCTGAGATAATAAGGTTTCTCCTCATATTCAGCTCTGAGTCAAGCTGTTATTGTCTTTCCAGATGTGGATGACATAAGGATGGTGTCATCTTTTCTCTCATACTTTCAACATTCCTTCACGCCTCTTTGATGCAGACTCACAGCTTGTGTGGGCCATAGCGCCACTGATTTTGAGTCTTTCATACACTGCACCAGACCTGGGTTCAAATACTATTTTAAGTCATTTCAAATACTTTATCTGTGCTTGATTAAGCTTCCCTGACTTCCAATGGAATAGTCCCAAAGCTGCAAACCCCACCTATCTGGCACGCAAAGCAAGCTTAAGCAAACGCCACAAGCATTTGAACGCTTTCAAATGGTATCTGAACCCAGGTCTGCAATTCACAGTCTCAGACATACACAACTACTGTAACACATGGCATTAGCTGATGGTGACAGGGGGTTAGGTGTCGGTGTTACCCCCCCCCCCCCCAGTCCAACAGCTAAGCAGTGCTGTAGTAAAAATACCTATTTCTTATGTGTATATCATCAGACACAACGCTCATCATTATACACAAACACTCTACTTACCACCGCTGTCAGCAGACCAGTGACATAACGTGGGACTATCAAGAACACTCGTGAAGTGTAACTGTCTGGCTCTCATATGAAGGCCCTCAGATGAAATGTGAGTACCGGTGAAGAATGCCTACTACACACTTGGGGAGCAATCTGACCAACCTAGAGTCCTGGGATCCTATGGCTAAGAGCTTGCTGCTTTCCGTTCAAAATCTGAACGTCTATAAATCAGATTAGCGACCGACCCCATTTTTTTTTTGTTGCATGGCTGTGCGGTGGCTATGAGTTTGGGTGACAGTGAGTGACAATCTTGTTCCCGTAACCACAGTACTGTACATTCAATATGTTTGTTTTACATGTACGACAAATCTCTTGGGTTTTGCGGGTTTGCTTCGCTGGTCTTGATCGGTCAGTGTTACCCCTGTTCTCCTCCACTCTCGTCCACCCCCATTCCCGGTCCCCCTCTGAGTGATCTCAAGGGTTCCTTTAAGCAGGAAGGGGAGGGGCGCAGCCAGGTCCCCGCAGTGGGAGGGAAGAGTGGCTCATGTTCAGCTGCTCCTGTTTTTAAGACCATCTGTTTCGGGAATGGAATGCTCGGCCAACATTTCACTCACATCCGCCAAAATGCTCCCCCGAGCCGCCGCCACGTTCTTGAGTAAATGAGGGATTCTTATGCACCAACATCACCACATATATAGATCCCTCTCCTTTCATAACCGACTCGTTTTAATCCCCCATACATTTTTGTTCACTTTTGAAATGGAATACAGTAGTGTAATTATCGGTATATTAATCCTTCCTTTCTGGGTTGTTTATTAACCAATATTAAACATTGTGGCACGGTTTCCTGGACACTGATTAAGCCTAGTTCTGGACTGAAAACCAAGCTCAATGGAGAATCTCCATTGAAAGTGCTTTTTAGTCCAGGGCTAGGTATAACCTGTACATTTTGAATAATGATGTGCAGAAATCCAGTAATGTTAAAACACTTAGAAAATGGTTAATTAAGCTGATCATTTGGGGGCATTCAGACCTGTTGGTGTTCAAACAGCTAAATCCTTTTTTAAGTGCCAACTGTATTTAAAAAAAATTCCAATCTGGTTTTAATGCCCAGCACAGAGACAGCCTTAGCTAGAGTGATAAATTATCTTAGAGCCAACACAGATGCCAAACAGCTCTCTCTCCTTGTACTCTTAGATTTAAGTGCTGCAGTCAACACTGTTGACCATGATTTCCTTCTGGACAGACTTGGAGAATTGGGTTGGCCTCTCCGGTACAGTTCTAAATTGGTTTAGGATCTATTTAACCGGTCGAGAGTTGTTTTTTTTTGTCACCCTTGGTGAACATAACTCAGAGAAAATACATATCACATGTGGCGTTCCACAAGTTTCAATTTTGGGTCTGGTACTGATCAACTTATGTGTGTTACCCCTTGGCAGCATTATCAGAAAGCACAGTAGCTGCTATGCAGACGATACACAACTTTACATCTCTATGTCATCAGAGGATTTTAGCTCCTTGGATAAATTATTAAACTGTATTAGTATTTAATTACTTGGATGGCTCACAACTTCCTCTGGCTAAATCAAGACAAGACCAAGGGACTTATTGTTGCAGCAAAAGCACAGAGAGTGAATCTAGCCGCACATTATAATTCACAGGCAATAAAGATAAAACACCAGGTAAAAAAAACCTAAGTGTTATTTTAGATTCTTAACTCAACTTCCGAATCACACATTAGGAATGTGACCAAAATAGTTTTTTATCACCTGAGGAACATTGCCATGGTGGGGGCAAAGTTTCTCTCTCAGGCTGAAACGGAGAGACTTATCCATGCTTTTATTACAAGGTTTGACTTCTGTAATGCTCTCCTATCTGGTCTACCCAAGAAAGCCATATGTCAACTGCAAAACATACAGAATGCTGCAGCACAGGTACTGACCAAGACCAGACAGAGAGCACACATTACACCGGGTTTAAGTTCTCTTCACTAGCTGCCTGTGAGTTTTTGAATTTGTTTTAAGATTATTCTATTGGTTTTTAAATCAATCCACGATTGTGCACCCCAATACATTTCAGATGCTTTTAAGTTATGTACCCAGTAGGTCCCTCAGTTCCTCTGGTTACTGGCCTTTTAACTACCCCTAAAGCCTAGGACCAAGAGGCATGGAGAGGCAGCCTTTAGTTATAATGCCCCCGTCCTCTGGAATAGCCTGCCAGAGAACCTGGGGGGGGGAGGGCGAAAATGTGGGCATGTTTAGAAGAGATGTTAAAACACATCTTTTTAGCTTTGCTATTCCTCAGGGTGCTTTTTAGTTGTTCAGTTTGTTTCATTCTTTTTTTTTTTTATCTTATGTTTGTTGTGTAGTACATTTTCAGCTTTTATTTTCATTGTTTTTTTTATTAGTTTTTTCCTGTAAAGCACATTGCGTTGCATTCCATGTCTGAAATGTGCTGTATAAATAAAGGTTGATTTGATTTGTTATACACTACCTTTCAAACGTTTGGGGTCACTTCGAAATGTCCTTGTTTTTTTTTCTCCATTAAAATAACATAAAATTGATCAAAAATACAAAGTAGACATGGTTAATGTTGTAAATGACTATTGTAGCTGGAAACGGCAGATTTTTTATGGAATATCTACATAGGTGTACAGAGGCCCATAATCAGCAACCATGTGTTCCAATGGCACGTTGTGTTAGCTAATCCAAGTTTATCATTTAAAAAAAGGCTAATGATCATTAGAAAACCCCTTTGCAATTATGTTAGCACAGCTTAAAACTGTTGTCCTGATTAAAGAAGCAATAAAACGGGCCGCCTTCAAACTAGTTGAATATCTCGAGCATCAGCATTTGCGGGTTCGATTACACGCTCAAAATGTCCAGAAACAAAGAACTTTCTTCTGAAACTTGTCTGTCTATTCTTGTTCTGAGAAATGAAGGCTATTCCATGTGAGAAATTGCCAAGAAACTGATGATCTCGTACAACGCTGTGTACTAGTCCCTTTACAGAACAGCGCAAACTGTCTCTAACCAGAATTGAAAGAGGAGTGGGAGGCCCTGGTGCACAACTGAGTAAGAGGACAAGTACATTAGAGTGTCTAGTTTGAGAAACAGATGCCTCACAAGTCCTCAACTGGCAGCTTCATTAAATAGTACCCGCAAAACACCAGTCTCAACGTCAACAGTGAAGAGGCGACTCTGGGATGTTGGCCTTCTAGGCAGAGTTCCTCTGTCCAGTGTCTGTGTTCTTTTGCCCATCTTATTGGCCAATCTGAGATATGGCTTTTTCTTTGCAACTCTGCCTAGAAGGCCAGCATCCCGGAGTCGCCTCTTCACTGTTGACGTTGAGACTGGTGTTTTGCGGGTACTATTTAATGAAGCTGCCAGTTGAGGACTTGTGAGGCGTCCGTTTCTCAAACTAGACACTCTAATGTACTTGTCCTATTGAACAGATGTGCACCGGGGCCTCCCCACTCTTCTTTCTATTCTGGTTAGGGCCAGTTTGCGCTGTTCTGTGAAGGAAGTAGTACACAGGGTTGTACGAGATCTTCAGTTTCTTGGCAATTTCTCGCATGGAATAGCCTTCATTTCTCAGAACAAGAATATATACTAAAAACATGTCAGCCGTCACTATGGTAATCAGCCATTTAGTGGCCTAATTCATTGGCAAATGCTACAAGACACTATCAAGATGGCATACATTTTTCCCCTTCCTTTTGCAGGGTATGCATTCCAATGTAGTGTGAAGTTGAGTTTTTTTGTCGTTCTTTACTGCACGGCCCTTAAGCTGAAGTGTGTGTGTGTGTATGTGTGCGCGTGTGCATGCCTCTGTGTGTTTGTGTTACTGATGACTATCCTCTCTCCCTGTCAGATACAATATGTTTATCATCATGTACCCTCTCGGAGTGGCCGGAGAACTCCTGACTATTTACGCTGCTCTGCCGTTCGTTCGCAAAACCGGAATGTTGTCCATGAGGCTCCCCAACAAGTACAACATCTCCTTCGACTACTACTACTTCCTCATCATCGTCATGCTCTCCTACATCCCATGTAAGCAGCTACGTACAGCATGTTTGTATGTTCAGCCTATAGGTGGGCGTTAGTTACTCATGGGTGTTGATTGTCTCTTGTTTTGACCAGCAGAATTGTTCAGTAGATTGTGATGGCTGTTGTTAATTTGGGGTTTTGGGGTAGTTTGTGATAGCTGTCATTTGGGTTGTTTGGGTTACGTTTGTGGTGGCTGTTGTTAATTTGGGTTGTTTGTGGTGGCTGTTTTGGGGTACTTTGGGGATGGTTTGGGTTGTTTTGGATAATTAGTAGGACCCAGTGTTTGATGGTTAAGTGCCTTTCACCCTTTGAAGGCGTTTTGTTAAAATATTGATCTGGACTGGATAACTGTTTAGATTGTTGGGTAAAATATCTGTCTCTCTCCTAGTGTTCCCACAGCTCTTTTTCCACATGCTCCGTCAGAGGAGAAAGGTGCTTCTTGGGGAGATCATAGTGGAGAAGGATGAGTAGAGCCGCCTCACAGTCCAGCACCTGGCGTTCGTTTTGGAAGTTCTCCACACTGCAACGCAAGCGACCGGGAGAGTCAGACATAACGGGATTAACCAAGTAATAATCGTGGAAACAGGATTTTGTCATTCACCGCAATAACCCAACTGGATTAAATACAAGATAAATCATTACCCAACAGGAATAACCTTCATCAGAATCATCCACAACAGACATCAGTCAACCAGAAGAATCATTACAGAACAGGAGTAGTCAGCGGAATAGTCATTAATATGGAAAAAGGAATAAGTACAATCTATAGCTTGAATAATCATCGCAAAACTGGAACACTGTCCCAGTGCAGATAGCTAGATCCCTAGAGAGAGAGAGAGCACTGAATCCACTAGCCAGCATGGCCACATCATGCTGTCCTAAACCTCTGCAACCTGATAGCATACTGCACTGATTACCTGCTCTCAACTGCAACAGTACAATATTGGAAGGTGCTTGCTGTGCATTGGGTCAACCACACAGCAGATACATACTGAACCCACCATCAGTGCAACACACAGGGAGTTCGAGGGAACCAGGGACGGGTGACATGTATGAAAGGAGGGATGAGGCTCCTGAGCTGGGGTTTTTTTCTTTTAAATTGGAAATACATTTTTTAAGCATTTTTAAACGTTTTCCACCACAGTGATTTTATACATAAATAGCATGTTGCAACAATGACTAGACAGAAGCTCAAAAAAAAAGAGAACAAGTTCTGCATAGACGTATTATACCTCGACAATAAATATGCTGCTTCCTCGGAGTCTGCGCGTTGTACTTTATCTGTAAACAATGAAATGTGAAACGCCACCGTTAGGTTATTTTATGCACAGATCGGATCATTTGAAGAGTTACTTAATTTATTCACATATCACATGGTTGGCAATTCTATGGTTTTTAACAGTAAAACACTTGTATTGAATGTTATTAGTGCTTTAGGTGTAGCTTAGACTAAACAAATGTTTTTGTTGTTGCTTTGCTCAGCTCTAATGTTCTCTCCATGTTGTTTTCATGTTTACCAAGAGCTCAGTCAAATGTATTTACAAGTGTACATCTTAAAAACAAGGTTGAATCTTTGCAGAAAAGCGCTCTCTTTTTGAAAGTTCAAGCCAACATAGGAGACACGCAGAGAAGATACGAGATAATACATTTATATCTGAGCACTCACAGTCTTCAGTTAGTCACTGTTTTGTTCTTTTATGTTTTAAAAATCTGTGTTCGGGATCCATTGTCCTTGTTGGTAATGGACTGGTAGTTAGCGTTAGATTCCCTCTACTAAAAGGTGCTACTGTGTCAGGTCGTTTCAATCTTCTGTGCAGCTGAAGGATAGATTGGGATTGGGGTCATCTAATTGTATGCGCTGCGATACCTAGCCCTGTGCTACAGTGTGCTGAATGAATCAACATCATGCTATGAATCAGGGCTAGACAAGAAAGAAAGAAAGAATGAAACAATAAAATTCAATGTCAAAAATCACTGGACTCTTATTGTTTGTCCAGTCACAAATGTACGTGTGAAGAGACAGTACCATGGATCCGAGGATGGAATCAACTTCCTGGCACCATAAAGGCAAATGAGGCCTCTGGTAAGAGCTCCGGTAAAACAGACGTGCTGCGTTCCAGGCGGACTGCATTGCACTGCCAGAACTCACAACCCCTGGATAGGTGTTCAGCAGCCACATCATGTGATATAGCAATCTGATGCCTGACTGCTCAGTCGATGATGTGGCATTGGTTGATGTAAACGCAGCGCCTGCAATGTAGTCATCCTAGAACACGACCATTAGGGTTGTGATGGTCATGGACGTTTGGATGCTGTAATGGCCATGCAAATGACCACGGTCTCCGTTATAAACATTAGAATAGCAAAAACATTTTTATTACATTGTTTTAAACCCACATTTTCTCCTCTCCTTTGTTACTCCTGATCACATGTGCTGCCATATAAATAGAATGACTAGAACGGGTGTCTTAAATCAAGTCAATGATGGCATAACGGGTGGACTGGCGGCCATTGTGAGTGTGCTAAGCAGGAAGTAGAAGCAGGATGTGCTGTGACTTGTTGATTCAAACTCAACTGACGTTACAAAAAAGACATTCCATTCAGAGACATCTCCTGTTTGACAGGCTCTATAAAAAGACTGACCAGAAACATGTACATTTTAAAGTTTTTTTTTCCATCAGTTAACATCATTTGAATGAACATTATAAATTACCATGACAATTATTGCATCACAATACCAGGCAGCCATTGCGCATTTACCTGTGAGTTCATCAGTCAAATTGCCAGGGTTAAAGGTTCCAAGCCCGTTCTATTCTTCCTATTTCTATGTGTGCTGCTGCTGCATTTTTTTGGGGGGGGGGGGGGGGTGAACGTGACCACAGACTATTGCTACTTTGTGGAAAGTTCACACTCATACAACAATACAGGCACCATAAGCCAAAATACAGTACCGTCAAGAAGCACTAACATGTACACTTGTGCAATCTTGACTTACAACCAAGCAGACCTTCTGACTGTTGTGTGTAAATACATCATTTATTCAAATGCATGTGTATAATAACATAGTTTTATATATATATATAGCTAGACAGTTCTTGAGGTTTGAGAAAGGACGGGTGTTCCTCAAGGATAGCATATCAGCGACATTTCTTAGCTTTTTTTTTGCGCATCATTTTGCACCTTACATCATTGTGGAACTAGACTTTAAACCGTGAAAAGGGCACTGTGGTGATTCCCATTGGCACTGCTGAAATAATGATCTACATTGAGAAGAACTGCAATATGAAAATATACATTCAGATAATCGGATATAAATGGACTAAAGTCGTACAAAAAAAACAGCATTAAAAACAACGAGACCAATCTATGAGTCAATTACTTGGGTCATTATTTTAAAAAACAATATGGATCCTTCTCAACTCTTGATTGTCATGTTGTTGGAATGCAAATGCTGGAAGTAATGGTCTGGAATCACTTTGGAGGATAGCTGAATCTGGCCACTAGAGGGGGAAAGCTCAGTGAATGCAGCCTTAGTCCCGATTCAGGCATGTGCAGTTTGTCCCTCGTCTCTCTCCATACAGCATATCCATGCAAAAGTGTGTCAGAGGGCTAGTTACACTTGTGGGTGGAACATAATGCTGCTCACCACACCGCCTCTGACTCAACTGTGCTTCTTTTTCTTCTTCCCCAGAGGGTGCTATAACCCTGGAGTTTTTGCTGTAGAAAATGATATTACTGATAGATTATACACATCTTTTTTAATGCAAACAATAGAACTATGACTTGGACAGAAAAATCCGATGCGGATAGAAAACTTCAGAGACAGACAAACAGACACACAAAGAGAAACAGACAGACAGATACTCACAGCTCTCCATGGCTTTCTCACAGATGTAGCTGATGAGATCTTCACAGAAGAAATCATTCCACAGTCCCTCGTGGATGAGGCCTGCGCAGTCCTCTCCTCTCTCATGCCCGTGGCTCCAGTTGTCTGGCTGGCCCGGCTTCCACTTCCTACAATCACACAGCAGAGGGCACTCACACACTGAATTCCTTCCAACTATAGAAACGAATTCAGTGAGGACTGAAACCTAACTTCAGACACCTTATGTCAATGTGAGGTCTCACAAGGGATCAGTCTTGTCACTGAGGTACTATACTCACGTGAAGGCAGGTTCGGTTCCATCCAGCCAGTGCCAAACATTCTCCTTCTCCCTATCTGTCAGACCCATCCAGAAGTAGCCCTTTCCAGAGGTCTGCTTCTGCAGCCATTTCTGAGGTGGAAAAAAGAAAACATGATGTCAGTAATGTCACTCATTTTATGACTATTCAAACAGATGCGCATTGTATTACGAAAGGCTTATAAGAAGGACTGTCACCTGTTCAGCTATATCGTTAATGATCACCATTGACGCAGTCTGGGCATCACAGCTTTTCTTTGCATCGTCAAAGTTGTGCAGCTCCCTGGAGAAGTGGTAGCATTTGTCTCTGAAGCCAACCCACTCATGAGGACAACCTGAAGTTAATTTGGTTATATTGTCAAGCTATCACCAATTAACTCATGTCCTGTCAACTCATAGATGGTGTTGACAGAGTGATACAGAGATATGAATGGTGTATAAAGAGTATTATGAGTGAGTCTTACCTGGGGCCAACACTGTAGGGGTGGGGGAGTCACTCTTCAGAGAGGCAGAGGCCAAAGGCACTGCTGCTACTGCTGCAGGTCGGGCAGGATGTCCTGGTAGTCCAGGTGGCCCTGGGGCCCCCACAGGCCCCATCACTCCCCTGGGTCCCTGTACCCCAGCCGGCCCCACCTGTCCTAGGTCTCCCGGCGGGCCCTGGGGCCCCTGAGGACCGGGCTGTCCATCTCTCCCAAGGAGCCCAGCCGTTCCTGGCTCACCCTTCGCACCCGGAGGTCCTGCCCTGCCGCCTGACCCTCGGGAGCCCTTTGAACCTGGGTTGCCCCGTGAGCCTTGTTGACCTCTGGAACCTGTTAGTCCCAGTGGTCCTGGAGATCCCTTCTCTCCACGGAGCCCCTGCACCCCAGGCCCACCTTTATCCCCTTTTTCCCCCTTCTGACCGGCCTGACCTGCCACTCCCTGGGGTCCTTTGTCTCCCCGCGGGCCTCTGGGACCAGGTGGACCTGAAACAAGAAACATTATGTTTTCTTTTGAAACGTGTCTGTTCAACTGTTTACAACACACTTCTACGTGAACGAAATAAAAAGCTACTATTTAGTGTGTGCCCTCACCCTGGAGAATGGTGAAGTTGGTGATTAGCTGTGAGTGCTTGCTGTCCACCAGTTTCATCTCCTCCATGACTATGGAGAGGCTGGTGACCTCTTTGTCGAGGCGGGCCGCCAGGTCGTCCTGCTGCAACCTTAGTGTGGTGGTGTCCGACCTCACTTCCAAAACCGTGGAGTTCAGGTCAGCCAGGTAGTCGGAGTGGCGTCCTACCGTTTCAGCGCAGGTGCGCAGCTCGTTGAGGTTGAGATTGATGGCGCCCAGGAGTTGGGTTGTAAAGCTGATGTTGCCCGTGACACGGTCGATGCTCCCCTCCGACTCGTCCAGGCGTATCTCCAGCTGGTCGAACTTGGAGGAGGTGAGGTTGTCATGGTCCCTCTGCTGGTCCATGATCTCCCTGAGGGTCTGGTCGTGGTTCTCCGCCAGGCTGGAGGTGTTCTGCAGCTGTCTGGACAGCGAGGCCAGCTGAGAACCCACGTCCTCCAGAATGTCGTTGTTGGCCTTGGCCAGGACAGAGGCGTTGGAGGCCAGCACCTGGAGGTTCTGCACCTTCTCCCGCAGCCAATCAGCGTCCGACTTAGTCTGCCTGGCTGTCTGCTCTATGCTCTGGAAGTCATTGCGGATCTTCTGGATTGCCTGGCTGGTGTCGTCCACTGACCTCTGCAAAGCCAAGATCAGGCCCCTTTGTTGGGCCTGGGTGAGGTTGAGATTCCCGATGCTGAACAGGGCCTGGCCCTGCTGCCGAACCTGCTCCTGAAGCTCCGTCTGCAGCCGAGCCGTGTCGTCCTGAAGACCCTCCATGGTGCCGCCGTAGGCCCGCAAGGTGCCGTTGACGGACCTCAGCATGGCTGTGTTGGCATCCAGCAGACCCTGGATGGAGCCCTGGCTGCCTTGCATGTCCTGGCCAGCATCCTGCAGACGACCTAGGGCTGCCCGGTTACTACTGCTCCTTTCAGCCACCTCAGACAGCTGCCTCTGCAGAGCCAAGATGTTGTTCTTAAAGGCCTGGATTTCTGTGGTGGTGTTCTCCGACTTCTCGCCAGTCTGGTCATCTGGGAACATGGGATGAAATTGACTTGGACTTTGTAACTGAGAGTTGGATGAAGTTACACTTCTCTCAATGATGAATGTTTCTAAAAACAGCTATTCTGATTAATTTGATATATTCAAGATAATGCATAGTACATAGTAACCCATAGTACAAGGGATACTGTATGGTCAACTGCCTAGCGTATATGTTCCATACTGCTGTGACCATGTGGTAGGTAGGGGTGAAACTCACCTAGTTTTTTCAAGTCTGTTTCCACAGCAATGATCTTCCCCCCATAGCTCTCGATACCTTCGGAAACATTGTCAACCTTTTGCACCACTGCAAAACAAACAAAACAACACAGCACAACACAGAAAATATCAGGGTTAGGTCTTCAGCACAGTGGTTAATATTAACAGTCTGAGAAGGATGGGCAGAATAGCCTGAAACTATACAAAAGGGATCAGACAGGACACAACTCACTCAGACACAATATATAAGATATCATATAAGATGTATATTTATCTGGTGGGTATGTAATAATGGTTGCCTCAGCAATCACAAGCTCTAAGATTAGGAAATGGTCATGTAATACACAATAATGTCTCAATGACTTGGTGCGTCCATGAAGACTGTGCATGAGACACTGAAGACACTGGAAGATGAGTGCAGAGGGGTGGGTGGTCAGAGGGAGTAGGATCTGGAGATGATCAAAGTGGGACAGAGACAGGGGGACCCTGGGGGACAGGAAGCAACCCAAGTGGGGGTCCTCAGTAAACAGGGGGTTCAAAGTGTACCCTAAGGAAACAGACGCTGTGTCAGGCAGGGTCTTTACGCCCCCACAGGCGACAGGACCCTTCATTTCCTATGGAATGTGTCTGGGAATCATCCCACCACCACCACAGGCTATGGAGGCATCTCTAACCATCTAATTGGAGACCACAGAGGTTCAAACCAGTGGTGAAAACTGCACACCATGCTATTTCTGTCATTTCTATCCTCCACAGGTAAAGACCAACCAAACCATCAAGCTCAAAGACCCCACCAAGCTCAACCTTTAAATGGGTATAATCATCTATTTTATTCTAGGGCCAAATCATCGTAAAGACACAGGATGAGAAGATTTAGCACCACCTCATTCCCTCCCTCTGACTGAGAGCACGGGAGGACATGGATAGATAGATCCCACTGTTATGACTGGGTGTATCTCCCTGGTCATGCTGTATGTGCTTGTGATCTTCGTAGCTTTCAATGTGTAAGGTGTAGTTGCAGAGTACTTTACATCTACCGTATGCCAGTCTCAGACAGTGAGGGGTGAGGAAGCTGTCCAGCAGAGTCCTGTTTTTCATGTTATTTTGCCATTAATACATATCGCAAATCAGTTTGCAAACAATGTAAAAAAAATATTAGAATCATCTTTGAGTTAATAAAGCCGCAAACAAACATAATCTCTTTTTTTGCTTTCTTGAGTAAAGCATCTCCAAATGGAGGCGTTTCAGCCAAGCTCAGTGCTTTCTGTGGTGGTGGGGCAGCCAGAGGAAAATACGGAGCTTAGGGGTTGGTAGTGTTCTTTAGTTGTGCCGTAATTGGCTCAGTGTTCTGTCACTCATGGGGACTGCAAAATGTATGGGTAGAGCTTGAACATTCAAGCCCCCTGGGTGCTGCCATAGACTTACATTAGAAGTGCCCATCCATGAAGGCTCAAGGCCATTGGCCACAGATAAAATTACATCAAATCACGTTATATCTACCGTAGCTTTGATTGGACTGATCATGTCAACATCATACTTTCAAAATTTTAGCTAGCAAGCTAGACAAGCAGTCGTCTTCATGCATGAAGTCAACCATCTACTGGCAAATCCTTTTCAATCATTGTCATATGAAGAGAAATGATAGATAAAACGTATCTGTGCTCATCGGCCATTGGACATAAACATCACACAACAAGTTGGAAATCGCTAATTCAAAAATGAGTGCTAAGGCGCCACTGCAGCCATGGGTTCGATCCCAGGCCGTGTTACAGCCGGCTGTGACCGGGAGACCCATGAGGCGACGCACATTTGGCCCAGCGTCATCTGGGTTAGGGAAGGGTTTGGCCGGCCGAGATGTCCTTGTCTCATCGTGCTCTAGTGACTCCTTTTGGAGGGCCGGGTGCGTGTTTCCTCTGACACATTGGTGCGGCTTGCTTCCGGGTTAAGCAAGAACTAGTGAGGCTCTCGACCTTCTCCAAGTCCGTAGGAGAGTTGCAACGATAAAACAAGATTGTAACTACCAATTGGATATTACGAAAAAAAGGGTAACGCAATGGGCCAGAAAAGTTTGAATACATTGGCCATGCTCGGAACTGGGAAATCGAAGTTCCGACATTTCAAGTAGTGATTTTGGTCCTCTTTCTAGAGCCCAAAAGAAGGACCGTCGCGCCACCTTCCTGTTTAAGTGAACACAGCACAACAAGGTGAGTCCAAAAATATCTTGTATGCTGCTACATAAATGATGTAATATGCCAGGGTGATACTGCATGTATACTTGTAGCCAAGAAAAGAATACTAAGTGTATGTTGTGTAGTAAGCTGTTAGTAGATCATGTGCCTCACCCTAATAATTTGGTAGAAACCACATTTGTTTCAGCTAGTCAGCCATATAAGCCATGTATTTTTTTAAAGGCAGTAAATGAGGCTGAATGAACTGTTTCGTTGAACTGCTAAACCTGATAACCAGGTTTAGCAGTGGTAAGATGTTAGGACTGTTGTTGGGACTCTGCTGTTGAGACAGCTTTATGTTGGCCCTAACAGTTTGTGGGCAGCGTTTGTCACCGTTATAGTCCAATTCATTTATTGTTTGGTGTTGTGTTGTGTAGTGGCTTTGCTGGCATGCATCTAAAAAAAGTTTGCCCCAACAAGATTTACATGCTAAAATAACCACTGAATCTTACATGTTTCTACGGCACAGTTGTAATAAAGGAGAAAATAAATATGCTTCAACATTGCAAGTTAAACGTTGTGATGGCCACAACAACGTAGAAGAGGGCCCCGTAATTAAGGAAGACTAGTGATGATAGAACGTCTAACTGACAATGAAAGGCAACTTTGACTGGAAATGAGAGACGAGAGACAGAGAAACATTCTTCAAACCGCCGAGGATGAGTGTACTTTTCTCATTGTCAACAAACAATAGAAAAAAAATGCCTTCTGAAAATAGAAACCCAGAAGTTTCATGCAAGCTTTTAATGACTTGCATGTGTTCCATCTGTAATTATGGTAAACAAACATTTTGTGCCATATTCGCTTGCATGCACAGCAGGGAATTCATCCCAACAGTACAGTCTGTACATTTAGATGGAATATGTTTCAGGTGAGTGTCCTGTGTTAGAATCACTCCTACTGTAGCTGATAGCGTTGACCGGAGGCTCAGAGTAGCAGTGCTGATCTTGTTCATAATGATTTAAGGCAAAACTGATCCTAGATCAGCATTCCTACTCTGAGACGCTTTCTGAATATGGGCCTGGTATGGGTAGCCTCATAGACGTGTGTAGTAGTGTGTGTGGAACGCCGGAGTAAGTGCTTCCACATGTTTGAGAAACCGTTTACTACATACACTCACTGAACGTCTAATTCTCCCACCATCCCTCTCTTTGCAGTACAGGAAACAAGGAATCAAAACAAAATTCCCTACCATTCAAAGAGATGTATCCAGACTTGAAACAGAGAGAATATAATTCTGATGGAAAATGGTTTTGTACAGAGTCGACGTCCTAATGTTTTGGGAAACTCAAGTTGCCTGTATACGGAAAACAAATGCCACTAGGGATGTACAGTAGTCTTTTCATGGTGGAAATATGTTTCAAATGTTTACCCTCATAGATGACTATCCGCCCCTCAAAAACTCTCTAAAAAAAACAAAACAAACATATGAACTAGAAAAATGCCCTCTCGATTGAAAGAGTAGTATTAGCTCAGAGTGGAGAGGCATGGCCAGTCTGAAATTAAACGTTCCACTGCAAACTAAACGAGACACATTTCCAGACACCACAAACTACTGTACCACACAGAGCACAAAAGACGCATTCAGCTCAGGTCTGCAGACCAAACCGTACACCTACTGCACATTGTAATTGTTATAGAGAGAAACACACACACACACACATACACACACACACACACACACACACACACACACACACATACATACAGTTTATCTGTTTGTTTTGACTTCTTTCTATGTCTGGGGGACATAGGGACATGTTTTTAATTGCACTCATCCTCTCTGTTAAACTTTAATCACTTCGGTGTGATGCTCTCTGTACTAATGTATTACTTCCTCTCTGTCTAGATGTTGGATTCAAATAGACGTTAATGCAGAACGCTGTGGATTAAAAACACAACTTTGGGAAACTCTCTTCCAAGTTATGAAACAATTAGCATCCTAAATGGCCCACATACGCTGCTAGACTGCTACTCTGGAACGACAGTCATGCTTTACATGGTTTAGCTGAACGCTGGAGAATCACAGGGTGAGTACACACACACACACACACACACACACACACGGATGCTCTTCGTGGTTGGAATCCATTTTATCATAAATATATATTTAAATATCTTTAATACTGTGTTGATAGAAGCATACGCATGCACATACACACATGCACTCACACACACATGCACACACACACACACACACGATCACACACACATATAAACACGCGTATGCACGCACGTACGCACACCCACACACACGGTATAATATCTGGTCCCCAGAGCTATGCCCTAGGCCAGCTGTGCTGCAGCTGTGGTTTCTGGGTGTCATCCCTTCCTCACAATACACACAACACACGCAAGCACACAACAAACTCACACACACACACACACCCTGACACCTCTGCTTATTTTTGCTAAAGCTCAATATTATAGCTCAGAATGTAGTGACAGATTCCATGTACACAGCTGGAGCAGAGGGAGAGAGAGGGAGAACGCAGCATATGTGCTGAGTGAGGCCAAAGAGAGGGCGAGACTCCCCCTACACCCTCTTATTCTCTTCTCTGATTCCTCTCCCTCCTCATATTCACCTGTGTCTAATCCCTCCCTCATATAGCCTGGGTCGTGTCTCAAATGATACCCTATTCCCTATACAGTGCGCTACTTTTGTCCAGGGCCCCCATAGGGGACGCAACCCTAGTCTTTCCTGCCAGGACAATGTCTGAGAGCTGGAGAAGAGGTTTTCACAGCCTACCATGGAGGTTCTATACTGTAGCTCAGTGGAGATCACATACGCACCATAAAGAGATCAGGTGACGAAGCAAGGACATTGCAATGGGTGAGAGTAGAGAGCGTAGGGTCAGCTCGATGTTAAGATATCTGGCCACACTGCATCCTACAGTACAGAATACATACAGTGCCTTGCGAAAGTATTCGGCCCCCTTGAACTTTGCGACCTTTTGCCACATTTCAGGCTTCAAACATAAAGATATAAAACTGTATTTTTTTGTGAAGAATCAACAACAATTGGGACACAATCATGAAGTGGAACGACATTTATTGGATATTTCAAACTTTTTTAACAAGTCAAAAACTGAAAAATTGGGCGTGCAAAATTATTCAGCCCCTTTACTTTCAGTGCAGCAAACTCTCTCCAGAAGTTCAGTGAGGATCTCTGAATGATCCAATGTTGACCTAAATGACTAATGATGATAAATACAATCCACCTGTGTGTAATCAAGTCTCCGTATAAATGCACCTGCACTGTGATAGTCTCAGAGGTCCGTTAAAAGCGCAGAGAGCATCATGAAGAACAAGGAACACACCAGGCAGGTCCGAGATACTGTTGTGAAGAAGTTTAAAGCCGGATTTGGATACAAAAAGATTTCCCAAGCTTTAAACATCCCAAGGAGCACTGTGCAAGCGATAATATTGAAATGGAAGGAGTATCAGACCACTGCAAATCTACCAAGACCTAGACGTCCCTCTAAACTTTCAGCTCATACAAGGAGAAGACTGATCAGAGATGCAGCCAAGAGGCCCATGATCACTCTGGATGAACTGCAGAGATCTACAGCTGAGGTGGGAGACTCTGTCCATAGGACAACAATCAGTCGTATATTGCACAAATCTGGCCTTTATGGAAGAGTGGCAAGAAGAAAGCCATTTCTTAAAGATATCCATAAAAAGTGTCGTTTAAAGTTTGCCACAAGCCACCTGGGAGACACACCAAACATGTGGAAGAAGGTGCTCTGGTCAGATGAAACCAAAATTGAACTTTTTAGCAACAATGCAAAACGTTATGTTTGGCGTAAAAGCAACACAGCAGAACACACCATCCCCACTGTCAAACATGGTGGTGGCAGCATCATGGTTTGGGCCTGCTTTTCTTCAGCAGGGACAGGGAAGATGGTTAAAATTGATGGGAAGATGGATGGAGCCAAATACAGGACCATTCTGGAAGAACCTGATGGAGTCTGCAAAAGACCTGAGACTGGGACGGAGATTTGTCTTCCAACAAGACAATGATCCAAAACATAAAGCAAAATCTACAATGGAATGGTTCAAAAATAAACATATCCAGGTGTTAGAATGGCCAAGTCAAAGTCCAGACCTGAATCCAATCGAGAATCTGTGGAAAGAACTGAAAACTGCTGTTCACAAATGCTCTCCATCCAACCTCACTGAGCTCGAGCTGTTTTGCAAGGAGGAATGGGAAAAAAAAAAAAAGTTTGAAATATCCAATAAATGTCGTTCCACTTCATGATTGTGTCCCACTTGTTGTTGATTCTTCACAAAAAAATACAGTTTTATATCTTTATGTTTGAAGCCTGAAATGTGGCAAAAGGTCGCAAAGTTCAATGGGCCGAATACTTTCGCAAGGCACTGTATGTGAAGTGAATAGAACACTGGGGTCTTACTGGCTGTTGCGGTGACTGTATTACCGCCACAAGGGCAGTCCCGAGTCATGAAGGCGGTCAAATTCCATGTGACTGTTTAGTCACTGTAATTAGGCTTCTCCAAGCTCTGATGCTGCTGATCGTCATTAGTAGCCTATCAAACTTGCTAACTGCCTGGTACTCAGCACTCTATTGTCCCTCTAATCACTCTGACATCAATGCAAATGTAATCAAAAATCTAATCAGACACTTCATGAGAGCCCATTAGCTCATCTTGCGCAACCTTTCTATAGGCTATGCAATTTGTCGAGAAAACAGAGTGATGGCCTCTATTAAAAAAAGGAGGATCGCATCAGCTTTCTATAGGTTAGGCCTACTATATTTATTTCTCAACTTTCCTAATAATCAGCACACCTGGCTGGCCTGAAAATGAACCACAGGAAAAGCGTCCTCCATTCTCTATTTAAGTGCATAGATGACATGTATTTTTTCCCGCTGCCCCGGTTTTGAGACAGGTGCATGATACTGGTCGATTCTAAAATCAAAACAAATTTCACACATATATTATTTGGTATACAGTTGAATTCGGAAGTTTACATACACCGTAGCCAAATACATTTAAACTAAGATTTTCATATTTCCTGACATTTAATCCCAGTAAAAAATCCCTGTCTTAGGTCAGTTAGGATCACCACTTTATTTTAAGAATGTGAATGTCAGAATAATAGTAGAGAGAATTATTTATTTCAGCTTTATTTCTTTCACTACATTCCCAGTGGGTCAGAAGTTTACATACACTCAATTAGTATTTGGTAGCATTGCCTTTAAATTGTTCAACTTGGGTCAAACATTTCAGGTAGCCTTCCACAAGCTTCCCACAATAAGTTAGGTGAATTTTGGCCCATTCCTCCTGACAGAGCTGGTGTAACTGAGTCAGGTTTGTAGGCCTCCTTGTTCACACAATCTTTTTCAGTTCTGCCACAACTTTTCTATAGGATTGAGGTCAGTGCTTTGTGATGGCCACTCCAATACCTTGACTTTGTTGTCTTTAAGCCATTTTGCCACAACTTTGGAAGTATGATTGTGGTCATTGTCCATTTGAAAGACCCATTTGCAACCAAGATTTAACTGATGTCTTGAGATGTTGCTTCAATATATCCACATAATTTTCCTTCCTAATGATGCCATCTATTTAGTGATGTGCACCAGTCCCTTCTACAGCAAAGCACCCTCTTGCTTCACGGATGGGATGGTATTCTTCGGCTTGCAAGCGTCCTCTTTTTCCTCCAAACATAATGATGGTCATTATGGCCAAACAGTTCTATTTTTGTTTCATCAGACCAGAGGACATTTCTCCACAAAGTACGATCTTTGTCCCCATGTGCAGTTGCAAACCATAGTCTGGCTTTTTTATGGAGGTTTTGGAGCAGTGGCTTCTTCCTTGCTGAGCGGCCTTTCAGGTTATGTCGATATAGGACTCGTTTTACTGTGGATATAGATACTTTTGTACCCGTTTCCTCCAGCATCTTCACAAGGTCCTTTGCTGTTGTTCTGGGATTGATTTACACTTTTTGCACCAAGGTACGTTAATCTCTAGGAGACAGAAAGCATCTCCTTCCTGAGCGGTATGACGGCTGCGTGGTCCCATGGTGTTTATACTTGCATTCTATTGTTTGTACAGATGAACATGGTACCTTCAGGCATTTGGAAATTGCTCCCAAGGATGAACCAGACTTGTGGAGGTCTACTGTTTTTTTCTGAGGCCTTGGCTGATTTCTTTTGATTTTCCCATTATGTCAAGCAAAGAGGCACTGAGTTTGAAGGTAGGCCTTGAAATACATCCATAGGTAAACCTCCAATTGACTCAAATGATGTCAATTAGCCTAACAGAAGCTTCCAAAGCCATGACATAATTTTCTGGAATTTTCCAAGCCGTTTAAAGGCACAGTCAACTTAGTGTATGTAAACCTCTGACCCACTGGAATTGTAATACAGTGAATTATAAGTGAAATAATCTGTCTGTAAACAATTGTTGGAAAAATGACTTGTGTAATGCACAAAGTAGATGTCATAACAGACTTGACAAAACTATAGTTTCTGAATAAGACATTTTTGGTGTGATTTAAAAACGAGTTTTAATCACTCCAACAAATGTGTATGTAAACTTCTGACTTAAATTCAAATTTATGTAATGACAAGATTAAATCAAGAATAGGTGACAATATTAGCCTATCACTTGTAAATTATACATTATCACTTGTGAACAATGCCCAGCATAAGGCAAGAAATTATGCCTTTTTTTGCGACTTTTTAGAATTATAGTCACACACCTCATATAGCCAAGCCCATAGGCCTATATGTTTTGATAAGGTTTGTATCACAACTAAAGTGCCAAAAAACTTAAAATTACAAGAGGTATAGAGTCTAACTGGCATACATAAGTAACGAGTACCTTTCAAGTTTGGGGAAGATCATTTTCACCGTTAAAATGCACCTTTATAATAAAAGCATTGACTGTATAATCACATTTACGGTGACTTTTGATAATGGTGTTTTCCCGCTAATGGAACATTTGTGCTTATAGCCTACTACCATGTGCGCATTGCTGCGTTATGATGTGATGAAACAGCCTAATCGTTGATCAACATTTACAGCTAAACATTCTGATCTGCTGCGTCAGCCACATTGAGTGAAAATATTTTGGGGATGCTAGTGTATGTATTAATTTGGGATCTATCGCATCCCACAACTGTCCCAGACTATGTTTGGAATATTTATTTCTCGCACAGAATAGGTCAACTTTTGTACTATGGCGGATAGTAGATTGACATTGGCTAGTGCTTTTGCTGTTCGTTAGGCTTACTCAGCTTGCTGGCTGCCGAAAAGTAAATGTGGGCAGTTCTTTCAACATCTTTACTATGTACCTCGGGATTAGATATGGATGCGCGCAGTTGTGTCCCCGATGTGTCTGTCTTCACTTGTAGCCTGTGAGAAAGACCCGATCCCGCGAAGGAGAGCCATGTGAGAGAGAGGTGCTTTGGAGCATGCAGCACTCAGGGAGAAGGGCACAAAGCAGCACTCCGGTCCAAGGATACAACGGCCACTGGCCGCAAAAAGTATGGATTTTTTTGGGGGTGCATTACGGCCACACAAAGGGATTCCGCCGTGAAATTAAAGGCATTATCAAGTACTTGCCAAAATGTGAATGAGAGACTGATAAAGTGTGTGCAGCCTGCGCAAAAAAACTTGTGCCTTTCAAGCGACTTTTTTCAAATCATCATTAGAGTCGCATCATGCAGCCTTACAATGTCTTAAAAATCTAAACATATAGACCATGTTTGTAGAACAACTTAAGTTACATGAATAACTCTTAATTAAGCACATAGGAGTACATACACCACCAGTCCAAAGTTTTAGAACATCTACTCATTCAAGGGACAGATCAGGACCTAACATAAGGACAACTCGGAGTATGCTATTCTGCTCTTCTGAAATAGACTTAAATAATGGATCTTTTGTGAAGGTGTAGGCTATATTACATGTATTTATTCGACTTTTTAAAATGTAGATGTTCCAAAGGTCTGCATCAGTGTATGTGGAAGGCAGGAGATGCTAAATGTGTTTATGTTAATTAACGTCAATTACCGTGAGACCAACAGATATTTGCTTGACAATCACCGGCTGATGTATTTTCGTGACCGCCACAACCCTAGTCTTACTTCACATAACCATCTAAACCTGACTGCATGGTTAGGCTGTGGAGCTGTGGTTCCCTGGACAGCCCACTACTACAGCTCTGCCAGTAAAAACCAATTTTAGTGGGTTTTGCTAGAGTTGCAGTGAGTTTACCGCTTATCTGGTCTTAATTAGGGCTACATGAAAATGTGCAGTGTGGAACAAGGATGAGGATTGACTACTGACTGACTGAACCCAATTGTGAGTGTAAAAGGACATCACTTTTAATTTAGTCGAAAATCCCCAACAACCACGAGCGATGTTAAAACGGTTATTTGTGCACACATGAGATCGGTTAGCGTAATTATCACAGGAACAGTCTAAGTTCGGCCTTTGGACCGTTGCGGGACAGTTTTCCCAAAGCTGGGAAAATCAGAACACAGACCAGGAAGTGGAGCTCGACAAAACCGCGGGTCGGTTCCTTGAGGTGTGAGTGTGGGGGTGTTGGTAAAATAAGCGGAGAGTAAGTCATTGGGTCCCGAGAGAGGGGGAACGGAGGTGTGCAGGGGTGCAGGAAGGGTGCAAGGGGGAGAACATACAACAGCGCTGAGGATTTCAGAGAAAGGCAAAAAAGGGGGCGGGTTGCGGCTGAGTTAATGTCACTTTGGAGAGAACAGGGCTTGTTTTGGTTTCAGAGAGTGTGATGGTCTTACAGTCAGTGGGATCGCTCAGAGTTTCCATGACTCTTCCACTAGCCTGAATTAAGAACAATGAAACATTGCCCAACAGCATCTATGTCATGTTTGGGCAGACCGTTAGGAGTCACTGGGGACATTAGCCCACACAAACACACACACACACACACACAACATACACACACACACATACAGCACACACACACACACATACAGCACACACACATACAGCACACACACATACAGCACACACACACACACACCAAACACCCCCCCCCCACACACACACACACACACTCCAAAGCAAACAAACACACTGTGCTCATGGTGATCAAACAGGGGTGATCTTATTTCCTGGCAGGATGTGGAGAAGGACCTCACGCACAGTTTGGACACTCACTTTCTCAGTGTGAAGGCGTAATAAGGTTTGGTTGAGCAATGCTGGTCACCACGGTCCCAGTCAGCTTACACAGTGACATAGCTAGACTTTCCATTCTTTGTCTCTAAAGTAGCAACCACTTTGGCAGATACACAAGCATGAAGAGATGTCTCCCCCTACCTTACAAGTAGTATAGCCTTAGTTGTATTATGACTTTTATTTTATGCATAATGCATTGAGTCATTGTAATTGTCTGTACCCTGGGGACTTTTATTCTGAAAGCAATATTATGTCCATAGACACCAGTGGAGGTAGTGTAAACTATCTACAGTCAGAAATACAGTTTACAGAAGCATGCACTTTGACTGACAGGTGTCCTTGCTTACCTTTATACCCGAGGACAGCAACAGCAATGGTGAGTAGAGTGCACAGCACGTAGAGCAGTGCTATGGAGGTCTTCAGTGCCCACTCATTCTTACACTTAGTACACTGGGTACCCTCCTGGATACCTACACAAGGGAGAGAAAATGTGCATGTACAAACATGTTAAAATGAGTTCTCGACAGCATCATAGTTAGTTTGTTCACACTATTCAAACTGTAACCATGCACACACACACACACACACACACACACACACACACACACACACACGCAACAGGTGGCCCGCCGACAAAAACAGGCCCCCAAGTGGGGGAGGTATTCCCACAAAAAAAGAGAGATATTTGATCATGTCTCAACGTAATCAAGGTATACAATTATTGTTATTTTCAAATACAATGTATTTTTGGAATTGTGGCCAGTTGTGGCCAATTTGCAGTGTACAAACTATAATCATTATTTTCCGGCCCCCAGATAATTCGCTCCAACAAAAAACAGCCTGTGGCTGAATCTAGTTGACTACCCCTGCCATAGGAAGTGAAAGGATTTTAAGTGCCTTTTAAACGGTGTATGGTAGCAGGTGCCAGGCGCACCGGTTTGTGTCAAGAACTGCAACAATGCTGGGTTTTTCACGCTCAAAAGTTTCCCGTGTGTATCAAGAATGGTTCACCACCCAAGGGACATCCAGCCAACTTGACACAACAGTGGGAAGCATTGGAGTCAACATGTGCCAGCATCCCTGTGGAATGCTTTCTACACCCTGTAGAGTGCAACTCAATATTAGGAAGGTGTTCTTAATGTTTTATACACTCAGTGTATATTCAATATATTATATCCTATGACTGGATATCCTGCATCTCTGCACTCTACCTAGGGGTGCGTCCCAAATGGCACCTATTCCCTATATAGTGCAAGAGCACTACTTTTGACCAGAGTCCTATGAGCCCTATGGGCCCTCGTCAAAAGTAGGGCACTATAAGAGATTAGGGTGCATTTGAATATATTATGGCTCAGGTGGCTACAGAGTCAGGCTATGTCAGAGTCCGGCTATGTCAGAGTCCGGCTATTTCAGAGTCCGGCTATGTCAGAGTCCGACTATGTCAGAGTCCGGCTATGTCAGAGTCCGGCTATGTCAGAGTCCGACTATGTCAGAGTCCGACTATGTCAGAGTCCGACTATGTCAGAGTCCGACTATGTCAGAGTCCGACTATGTCAGAGTCCGACTATGTCAGAGTCCGACTATGTCAGAGTCCGACTATGTCAGAGTCCGGCTATGTCAGAGTCCGGCTATGTGGAGACAGCAGAAAGCCTGGTCAAAGCGTGGCCTGGCTGGCCCTATGTGGGCTGAGGTCTGGGGTTCCCCAGGCCCTGGGTCTGAATCTCCAGATCCCCACATCTGTACAAATAGCCTGGAGGCCACATTAAAGGGCACAGTTGTTCCCTGAGGCCCCGGGTGGTGAGGGGGCAAGGGACACCATAACAAGACCCCCCCAAACTGTTTACACTGTGCCACAGGCTTATTTTCCTGGGAAAGCCTTCACTTGGCAGACACTATCACACACACACACACACACACACACACACACACACACGTCACTCCTCATAATGAAACATAAACAGACAGTTCCTGGATTCAATAATCAACATCAGTATGTAGGAGTATGTATTCAAACCAGGGACCTTCAAGTGCCTCCAACCAGCGGGGAAAGTCATGGAGGAATTTGGCATTCTCTTACATTTTCCTGGAATATTTCTTTCCAAGGTTATCTTTCCTGACAGATGAGTGCCGAGATCCACAGTGCTGAAGGGAACACAGCTGTATTGCATTTGAATTCAGGAAGTGGGTGAAAAAAAAGAAAAGGTCCTGCTTTTCATGTACCTGAAATGAAACTGATTTGCATGCCCAGCTCAAGGAAAGCCACTTCCAACATTTCCATGGCAACACAAAGATGGCCTGTGCCAACGCAATCTTTGTGTTAAAACTCCTTGACCTATGGTTAATAAATGCCTATAGGGCTTGCAGTCTCATGTAATACGATTATGATAATGAATTATATAAGTGATAATGCCCGAGAAGACGTTGTTTGGAGGATATATTGGCACGGGTGTTGTTAGGCCCAAGACCCCGTGCCAATATATCCTCCAAACCACGGCTTCGAGGGCATTATTACTTTTCTACAACGGGTTAATTAACAACATATTCAAATAATGATTGACATATTTTCATTAAAAAAAATGTTACTTTGATGAATGTATTCATACTATTTCATCCTTCCAAGAGATCTAGGGTCGCTACCCAAGCCAGCTGGTCGTTCGTTCTATCTGTTCATTGGCCAGAGACCCGAACCAATCGTTTTGTTCTAATTCTATGGATGCCACCCAGTCATCCATTCTAAATGCTTCATTGCCATGATAGCTGGCAATGTTCTTATCCCTTGCTTGCAAACACAGTCACGTCCAACAGTGCAGTCAGAATAACAGTGAAAGGAGCTGCATTTGCATTTGTTTAAGCTGTTTCCTAGCGATTTTTTGGGGGGGTACATCCATAACAATGAGCCAATAATGCGCGATTTCACCTGGCATAGAACATTTGCTCTCTCGCCAGGACACACAGCTAACATAATCACTTCAAACTGAAGCTGCATTTAGTGGTTTTCCTTTGACATTTCTTTGTATATATCCCATAAAAATTATGCTGATTCATGATTTCGCATGGCAGAGAAAAGCTGCCAGCCTGTCTGTCTCGTCCCGACTCCTGACAGGTTCATTACCATAGGACAGCTGGAGATCGAATTTCAATATTGAAACAATATTGCAAATGTCAGTTGCAAATCTCAGCTGTTGAAAACCAAATGCTAGTCTAAACAAAATGGTAGTTAAGGTCCAGATGCTTTTTCCATTGTATATCTAGTATATAAATTACCTGGCTGAGCTGAAGAGACAGTGGATTGTGCAGTATCAGATGGAATAGAGTAAATAGGCATTTCAACGTCATAGATTTAGCCGATGGTAATTTGTGGAATAGACACCGGCTGGAATGCGGTTTTAACCAAACAGCATTCAGGATTAGACCCACCTGTTGTATAAAGCCTGATCATTTCCATTATAGAAAAGTATTGGTGTAGAATAGACTCTGGCACTCAAGTTCTCTGGCACCATGAGAGACCCGAACCAGTGCTCGGGCACCAAATGTGGCACCACAAATGTGGTACCACTTGAGTGCCAGAGCACTTGAGTCACCGCCCATGCAGTTGACGAGCAGTATAGCTAGCGAGGGATAACTTTAGCCAATTGGAAAATACTGAAGTGATCAGCTAGTCAGGTTGCTCTGCTGCTATAGGGCCGCAGTGGGACTTTGGCCAGGTTAGCGAGGTTAACAGGCTTCCTTTTCTATAGCTGTCCTGGGACCTGTAATGATCATTGGGGAGCAGACCTCAGTTTTAACACCCTTTCCAGCTGGAAGATGCATTCTGTCCACTCAGCCAAGTCAAAGTGAAAAGGAGATTTACCGGAAGGAGTGTGGAGGCACGGAGCTACCAAGAATATCTCTTAAAAATCACTGTGCCGATTCTTCGTGTGCAGCCAGTCAGTCAGAATCACCACAGACAGGCCTTATAGCAGCTGACCAAAGTATTGGCCGGTGAGATGTATTGGCCAGTGACAAAGCTCCTCTTCAATTTGCCTCCGTGCATGTATCATTGTAGAACATGGCAATGGTCATTCAGTTTGTAGCTGTTAGGGCGAAACAAAATGGATTTCAAAGCTTTAAGGACATTCATAACGACTGACGCGTTTTTGGAGTTCAAACCCAATGCCGGCTTCCACTGCTAAAAAAAAAAGAACACGGCAACATACATCACTTCTAAGTAATCAAAAAGATGCAGACCTATCCAAATATGTTGACAGATATTTTATAAATCTATTGTGCTAAAAGTAAGTCAAAACACTATAAAAAGGAACGTTTTACAATACACAGACAAGGCGTTCAGACCCTATCATCATTAGAGAATGTCGACAGGATCAACTGAGCTCTCAGGGTTAGCGGTCCAAGTATCCAAAATGGAGGACAGCTGTCAAAACACAAACATGGCCGCCACCAACAACATACAACGACAAAGCAAACCCGCCACCCCCTCCCTCCCATTGATGGTCAGATTTAGAGTCAAGGGGGTAGACTGGGTCGGAGGTTTCCGATGAAGCAGCTGTTCTGTTGGACCTGTGTTTTTTTCTCAGTCCAGAGAACGTCTCAGTCCACGGTCATGATCCATATGTCATGGCTTAGTTGTTTGTCTCCCAGTGGGTGACTTCCTGGATGGGCCCTGGGGTCTAGCAACAGGACAACAGACACAGACCCATAGGGCTCTATATTACTGGGAAAGCATCTGTATGTTTACTACTATAGGCGCCTGGGATACATACAAGGCCTTTAGATTCTCTGGTTGATTAGAGTAATAGCCATCTGACAGATGGACATTGGACAATTCAAACAAACCAAGTGAAAATTTTATTTATTTATTTTTTATTTTACCTTTATTTAACCAGGTAGGCAAGTTGAGAACAAGTTCTCATTTACAATTGCGACCTGGCCAAGATAAAGCAAAGCAGTTCGACAGATACAACGACACAGAGTTACACATGGAGTAAAACAAACATACAGTCAATAATACAGTATAAACAAGTCTATATACAATGTGAGCAAATGAGGTGAGAAGGGAGGTAAAGGCAAAAAAGGCCATGGTGGCAAGGTAAATACAATATAGCAAGTAAAACACTGGAATGGCAGTTTTGCAATGGAAGATTGTGCAAAGTAGAAATCAAAATAATGGGGTGCAAAGGAGCAAAATAAATAAATAAATTAAATACAGTTGGGAAAGAGGTAGTTGTTTGGGCTAAATTATAGGTGGGCTATGTACAGGTGCAGTAATCTGTGAGCTGATCTGACAGTTGGTGCTTAAAGCTAGTGAGGGAGATAAGTGTTTCCAGTTTCAGAGATTTTTGTAGTTCGTTCCAGTCATTGGCAGCAGAGAACTGGAAAGAGAGGCGGCCAAAGAAAGAATTGGTTTTGGGGGTGACTAGAGAGATATACCTGCTGGAGCGTGTGCTATAGGTGGGAGATGCTATGGTGACCAGCGAGCTGAGATAAGGGGGGACTTTACCTAGCAGGGTCTTGTAGATGACATGGAGCCAGTGGGTTTGGCGACGAGTATGAAGCGAGGGCCAGCCAACGAGAGCGTACAGGTCGCAATGGTGGGTAGTATATGGGGCTTTGGTGACAAAACGGATTGCACTGTGATTAAACATAAACGGTCTGTTCTCATATCAGATCACAGGAGCAAATCCTCAAAACAGACCGCAACACTGAGGACAGAACCACCTGGATAGCTGATACTATTTAGACATTGAGGTTTGGGTGTACTGGACTGCAGCTAAATGTCTTCTAGTCTATGTATATCTGGACTGAAGACTTAACATAAACCAACCATTTTCTCAGTGAAAATCATTCACTGACTGGTCTGTGATTATAAACATTTCCGTTAACGACAACGTGTTGTCTATATGTGGAGTTTCATGGTTCCTTCAGACCGGTTGCTGATCATTCAACTGGACAGGGGTTGGCCATCACTTCCCTCAGCTGCGAGGTCCAACCTAGTTTAGCCTGGGCCAACCACAACCCCAAAACAACCAACATCTAAGATACTGAGACCATGCTGAGACCACAGGCTGACAAAAACACTTTTACTGCTCGTAGCAAAACACAATGTCGCTCCAAACACAGATAACTTTTCCATAACAAGCCATGAACAACCATCGCTTTTCACAACTACAGTAGGCGGTCTTCCTGATCGTGGACATTTGGGATGAACAATGTACGCTATTGTTCTTCGAATGCTATTGAGTTGATATGACATCCTGACCATGTCTACCTTGATCACACTGGAGTATGCTATTATGTCCCAGTTGACCAATGTTTGGTACATATACTGGAACTGTATCCTCATCAACTTGTTCTCTTCTTCAAACTGTCCAAAAAGGGGCACTCCGGGACTTTAAAAACATCAAACTGGTCAGGTGGTATCATTCATTTAACTGTCCAAAAATGGATCTACAAATCCCAGATTTCCCCTTTAATTCTTGCCCAGAAGGGCAAACGGGTGTCCATGGTGCAAACGTCCGAGCAGAACTGATACGGCCTTGCTCATTAGAAGACAGTGTTTATTTACAGTAAATATGAGGAGGAAGCTATATTAACCGATTAGAACAGAGTGCTCTGAGCTGAGGTCAGTCCGAGAGTGTTCTGGAACTGTGCCCTGCCTAAAACACACTCAACCCTTGGAATGAACACAAATCAGCTCCAGGAAAGAAACCATTGCATTGTCATGTGAAAGTGAATTTCTGGTTCTCTATTTCGTCAACCATGGTTGAGGTGTGTCTCAACCAGACTCGTTCAGGATAGACTCAGGAAGACAATGGACAGTCATGGATAACCTCGTTGTGCCAAAAACACCAAAATGGTGTCGTTAAAAAAACTGGACAATATGGTTGGATGTTACATTTGTTTTTGTAAATCATGCTAAACGCTGGACTTGTTTAAAGCAGGTTTAAAATAGCTGACATCCTGCAGCCCATCTGTGGCTCGTTACTCCAAATAGAGATGAGAAGTTTAATAAGATCATTTGATATACCTGTAAAACAAGCCAAGATCCTTTTACAATTTGGAGGGGGAGGATGGCTCAACGAATGACTCATACGCAGCTCTGATTTCCTCAATAGCATAACGAAGTAGTACAGAAGCAGGAGACAAAGTGTGTGTGTCCGTCCGTGTGTGTGTACAAGTGGGCGTGCGTGCTTACAGTATGCGTATGTATCTGTGTGTGAATGAATAAACCTGAAGAAATGGCTTACACCAATGTGAAATCCTGTCATGAAATGAAAATGCAATAAAAGACTCAGCCAATGTATCTGTGTGTGACTGACTGGGAGGTATCACTGGGGTTGGCACAGCAGAGACTCAGCTCTGCTTCCCATTACCAGGATGCTGCTCTGTGGGCAGGGGGAGGTGACCCACCGTGCCTTAGGTTTATGCCCAGGCTCCAAACTGAGCCTTCAAGCTAAATGAGCTTAATGTGCTCAAAATACAATTCAGTCCAGCTCTCCCTACTACAGGGGAGGTCCTGGCAGTACGGCCTGCCTAATGACGGACTTTTAACAGCTTGGATTGAATGTGATCCAAAACATGCCCCCTGTGTTCACTTAGTTTCTACCTGTGAATGACGTAATACATAGGGAGTGGAGAAACCAAGCGGCCAGGGGGCTCTGAGTTCATGCGGTGTCTCTTGGGGCCTCTAGGAAACTGACACCACCTCTGACACCATGTGTGGCCTGATTTAGGCTCCATCTCTTTTATTGCATGTGATGGAAACCATTCGCATCCACCACACGAGACAGGCGGACGTGATGCGAGCGGTTATGTGTGGAGAGGAGAGGAGGGAGGGAGGGAGGGATTGACATACAGACGATGAGGGAAGAGAAAGAATTGGACAGGGAGAGAAATGGGGAATGAGAAATGTGGAGAGGGAGGATAGAGGGGAACAGAGTGGGGGGAACATGGGGAGAGGTGGAGAGAAAGCAGAGCGGCTGGAGCAGTGACAGTAAAGAACACAGACAGTAACTCCTGCCACGCCAAAGGACAGTATGAGGAGCCAAGCAGGAAGCGTGACAACGTGTGACACTGTGACAGAAAGCTTAGGAGAGTCTGAGACAGGGATCTGCCACGTCCCCATAGATGAAACCACTGCTTCTCCTACCAACACACAAAGCCATTCTATCACATATCTACTGGTTTCTACTGGTCACATACTGGCCACATACTGGTCTACTGGTCTCTACTGGTCACATGCTGGTCTCTACTGGTCTAATGGTCTCTACTGGTTCAGACTGGTCATATACTGGTCTTTACTGGTCTACTGGTCACCTACTGGTCTATACTGGTTTCTACTGGTCACATACTGGTTTCTTCTGGTCTCTACTGTTTACCTACTCGTCTCTACTGGTCAACTACTGGTCTCTTCTGGTTTCTACTGTTTACCTACTGGTCTCTACTGGTCACATACTGGTTTACTGGTTTATACTGGTCTCTACTGGTCTCCACTAGTCATCTAATGGTCTCTATTGGTTTCTACTGGTCACATATTGGTCTCTTCTGGTCTCTACTGTTTGCCTACTGGTCTCTATGGGTCATGTACTGGTTTACTAATTTATATGGGTCACGTACCGGCATATACCTGTCTCTACTGGTTTTCTAAGAGGATCCTCAAATGTTGGGATATGACCAAAAAATACATACTCACAATCATTCAAATGCCTACATTCCACCATACTTCATGTTCCCATACGCCAAGCTTATATTCTCTCATGCTATTTCCCAGGTTCTGTTCTCATAAAGGGAGTCAGGCACATGTCTTTTACATGCTGCAATAATCTGTCAATCTCTCAGACACCCTTCTCTGATCTCCTGAGTAATGTCAAACAGGAAAAGGGAGTGTAGGGGACAGAAACATATCTGGGCTGCTCAAACTCCCTCACAGAAAAAAAAATGAACGAGAGAGAGAAACATAAATGGTGCCTCTACTGTAGATATAAAGGTGGTCAAATTCTTCACTCTTTACCGTGCCTCGTTGTCCAGTAGAGGTAAATAAACATGTACAAAATGGTTCTCAGATGAGTTCATTAAGCCATGCAGGCAGGGAGGGCAGGCAAGCAGGAAGGCATGCAAAGGAGGCAGGCAGGCAGAGAGGAAGGGAGGCAGGCAGCAGTACATACTGGGTTCCTGCTTAGCTAACCCCTTCCCCACCCCAACCTCATCAGAGGCCCTCCCTGGGTCTGTACAGACTCAACTTTTTTTGCAGCAGTTACAAAAACAGGTCATCTTTCCATAAAACTATCAAGAAAGGTGTGGAGTGGGGGGTGGAAAGGCCCCTTCAGCTTTGGGATTTGAGATCCAAGGAACGACTTGGTTTTTAAGACCTGATGCTGCGCGTGTGTGTGTGTGTGTGTGTGTGTGTGTGTGTGTGCGCGCGTGCTTGCGATATTAAACTCCTGTCACCATCACTGGTAGGAGCTTAATATCATACTCTCTAAGAAGCAGAAATACCTAACATTAGCAGAAAGAACGAGTGGAAGTGGTGTTGATGACTATAATAATACATAGCCAGAGGTAACATGGACTGACGCACAGAAACCTGCCATGAATTTCAACAGGAAAGTTAAGAAGTCCTTGGCTGAGCCTAAAAAAATGTGTCGCCATACAACTGTGGTCTAAAAAGACGTCTGCTAAACGACAGCAAAAGTCAAATGCATACTGTATGTCCACACTTGATTCAGCATCTTCTTAAATAAAGGCCTAGAGAGAAAGAGCTCAATCTGAAAAAGTGAGAATCAGTGATCCACTTAAAGTCATCGTTTTCAACAGTAATATTTGGCAGAAATGTGTCTCTTTCCCCTTCTCTTTCGTAACCAGCACGCTGAGTTCCAAAGCCTTCCTGCAGTGTCTCTATGCTCCGCTTAGTGTTGTTGTAATGCTTGGAACCGGGTCTATGTCTCTGCCTCTTTAAAATTGACTCATCTCATTGGTCTCCGTCCCCCTGGGTCTCATCTCGTACTGGGTCCTTCAAGGGCCAATCAAAATGAACCGAGATGCCACAAAGACCCCAGGTGACGATAGAGAAAAGCCAGAATGTCAAACAGAAACAAACAAGCTAAATGTAACTAGAAAGGAAATAAAACAAACAAGAGGACATTTTTCCTCTGATGCACACAGCTGGAAAAATAAACCATAACCTGATATTTGAGGCATGACATGTTCTGACTGGCTCCTGTTGTTGTCGTTTGATTCTGTAATGGCTACACTAGGAATAGCACCTTCCAGTGTGCTCTCTCTCCCCTCTGTTTCTCTTGCTCTCTGTCTCTCTCTCATTCTCTCTGTCTCCTCCTCTCCTAACTACCTGCCCCTCTCCTGACAGTAACCATGGCAGTATCCAGAGGCCTTGTTAGCCATGAACTATGCGCTCTGTGTCCAACAGTTCACGTTTACTTCCTAATACACCATAAACAAGACGCCGGTGGTCGTAAAGCATGTTTTATTGAGTAACGCAAATGAACTCCCCCCTGTGCAAGATGACAACATTCACATGTCCAGGCTGAGCTCATACCTCATAAAGAGGAAACGCATGTTACTCTCTCTCCCAGCCCTCCTGACCCAACCCCACTCAATCTTAGTCCCGGTCCAACTCTAGACCCACTGTTACACTGTGTGTCTATCTATCATGGAGCACGTTCTATTTCACCATGGTTGCACCCCAAATGGCCTATGGGTCGTGGTCAAAAATAGTGCGCTACATAGGGAATAGAGGGTCCCATTTGGGACACAACCCATGAAAATGGCATACACTATCTTACACTGCCCCAGTCAAACCCAACACTCATTCCATGAATGGTTATGTCATAAGGAAATTAAATGGGTGAGTGTTTGACTCTAAGACATGTACAGTATGCGTGACCCATTGATTGAATGGTGTGTGTGTAAAATGTGATGGTACAGGGAAATGGATGGAGAATGAACTCCTAACACAGCTCTGCCAGAAGTGATTTAACTTCAGAAAGAGCCATGAGGTTCTACTTAAATCACCCCAGTCACACACACATTCACGCATGCATGCACAGGCACAAACACACACACACAATGTTTTGTTATTTTCTTAAAACTGCATTGTTGGTTAAGGGCTTGTAAGCAAGCATTTCACTGTTGTATTCGGCGCATGTGGCAAATAAAATGTGACTTGATATGCACACATATACACACACAAACACGCTGCAGTGGATAGTAGCCATGTTATGGGCTCCTGACCAATTCTGCTAATTTGTGTGTTTTTTTTACGCTGATCTTAACTTTTTTTTGTACATAATGTCTCCCACATAATTTCCTATGAATGAAAACAGCTTCTGGACATCAGAACAACGATCAGTAAACTGGATTTGGACGAACAGTTCTACTTCAACGCGTTGGCAGCTCTGGGCGTTCTGCTTAATCCAGACCAGGCCCTAATCCATGTGACTTGAAAGAGGCAGCAGCGGCGAAAGAGAGGACATGGATAATATACATCTCGCTGATTTTCTATGCATTGTCGAGACCGGACGGCAGACGCAGGTAAGACAAAGGGAGGAGGTTGTGTCTCTTTGTTAACAACAGCTGGTGCGGAATCTCTAATTAAATTTTTTTAATGATTTAACCTTTATTTAAACTAATGTTAAGAAAGTCTTGAGTTTTTGCTTGCCTGAGTTAGAATAATTCATGGTAAGCTGCAGACCATACTATTTACCAAGAGAGTTTTCATCTATATTTTCATAGCTGTTGTCACGTTCTGACCTTTATTTCCTTTGTTTTGTCGTTATTTAGTATGTCAAGGCGTGAGTTGGGGTGGGCAGTCTGTTTGTTTTTCTATGATTTTGGGATTTCTATGTTTCGGCCTAGTATGGTTCTCAATCAGAGTTAGGTGTCATTAGTTGTCTCTGATTGAGAATCATACTTAGGTAGCCTGGGTTTCACTGTTTGTTTGTGGGTGATTGTCTAATGTTAGTTGCTTGTGTCAGCACAGTTCTCATTGTAGCTTCACGGTCATTATTCATTTATTGTTTTTGTATAGTTTGCATTCAGTGTTCAGTGCTTTCTTTAATAATAAAATCATCATGAACACATACCACGCTGCATTTTGGTCCGCTCCTTATGACGATCGTGACAGCTGTCTATTTACCACCACAACCATGCTGGCACGTGGCTAGTGATTTTAATACAGGGAAACTGAAATCCGGTTTACCTCATTTTTACCAACATGTAACCTGTGCAACTAGAGGGGACAAAACTCTCGATCACTTTTACTCCACACACAGAAATGCATGCAAGGCCATTCCTCGCCCTCCCTTAGACAAATCAGACCACAATTCTATCCTCCTGCTTCCTGCTTACAAGCAAAAAATCAAAAAGGAAGTACCAGTGAAGCGCTCAATAATGGTATGATGAAGGAGATGCTAAGCTACAGGACTGTTTCACTGTTTTCATCCACTAACATTGAGGAGCTTACCACATTAGTCACCGGCTTCATTAATAAGGCGACAACGTCCCCATAGTGACCGTACATATACAGTTGAAGTCGGAAGTTTACATACACCGTAGCCAAATACATTTAAACTAAGATTTTCATAATTCCTGACATTTAATCCCAGTAAGAAATCCCTGTTTTAGGTCCGTTAGAATCACCACATTATTTTAAGAATGTGAAATGTCAGAATAATAGTAGAGGGAATTATGTATTTCAGCTTTTATTTCTTTCATTACATTCCCAGTGGGTCAGAAGTTTATATATACTCAATTGGTACTTGGAAGCATTGCCTTTTAAATGGTTTAACTTGGGTCAAACGTTTCAGGTAGCCTTCCACAAGCTTCCCACAATAAGGAATTTTGGCCCATTCCTCCTGACAGAGCTGGTGTAACTGAGTCAGGTTTGAAGTCCTCCTTGCTCGCACACGTTTTTTCAGGTCTGCTCACAAATTTTTGAGGTCAGAACTTTGGGATGGCCACTCCAATATCTTGACTGTGTTGTCCTTAAGCCATTTTGCCACAACTTTGGAAGTATGCTTGGGGTCATTGTCCATTTGGAAGACTCATTTGCATCCAAACTTTTAACTTTAACTGATGTCTTGAGATGTTGCTTCAATATATCCACATAATTTTCCTGCCTCATAATGACATCTATTTTGTGAAGTGCACCAGTCCCTCCTGCAGCAAAGCACCCCCACAACATGATGCTGCCACCTCTGTGCTTCACGGTTGGGATGGTGTTCTTTGGCTTGCAAGCCTCCCCCTTTTTCCGCCAAACATAATGATGGTCATTATGGCCAAACAGTTCTATTTTTGTTTCATCAGACCAGAGGACATTTCCAAAAAGTACGATCTCTGTCCCCATTTGCAGTTGCAATCCGCAGCCTGGATTTTTTTATGGTGGTATTGGAGCAGTGGCTTCTTCCTTGCTGAACGGCCTTTCAGGTTATGACGATATAGGACTCGTTTTACTGTGGATATAGATACTTTTGTACCCGTTTCCTCCAGCGTCTTCACAAGATCCTTTGCTGTTGTTCTGGGATTGATTTGTACTTTTCGCACCAAAGTACGTTCATCTCTAGGAGACAGAACTCCTTCCTGAGTGGTATGATGGCTGCGTGGTCCCATGGTGTTTATACTTGCGTACTATTGTTTGTACAGATGAACGTGGTACCTTCAGGCATTTGGTAATTGCTCCCAAGGATGAACCAGACTTGTGGAGGTCTACAATGTTTTTTCTGAGGTCCTGGCTGATTTCTTTTGATTTTCCCATGATGTCAAGCAAAGAGGCACTGAGTTTGAAGGCAGGCCTTGAAATACATACACAAGTACACCTCCAATTGACTCAAACTATGTCAATTAGCCCAACAGAAGCTTCTAAAGCCATGACATCATTTTCTGGAATTTTCCAAGCCGTTTAAAGGCACAGTCAAACTTAGTGTAATTATACTTCTGACCCCCTGGAATTGTGATACAGTGAATTATAAGTGAAATAATCTGTCGTAAGCAATTGTTGGAAAAATGACTTGTGTCATGCACAAAGGAGATGTCCTAACCGACTTGCCAAAACTATAGTTTGTTAACAAGTAATGTGTGAAGTGGTTGAAAAACTAGTTTGAATGACTCCAACCTAAGTGTATGTAAACTTCCGACTTCAACCGTATACCCCAAACAGAATTTATGGATTACAGGTAACATCCGCACTGAGCTAACGGCTAGAGCTGCCGCTTTCAAGGAGTGGGACAATAATTCGGACGCTTTTAAGAAATCCCACCACTACATCTGACGAGCCACCAAACAGGCAACGAATCAATACAAGACTAAGATCGAATCCTATAACGCCGGCTCTGACACGCAATGGATGTGGCAGGGCTTGCAAACTATCATGGATTACAAAGGGAAACCCAGCCACGAGTTGCCCAGTGACGCAAGTCTACCAGACGAGCTAAATGCCTTCTATGCTCGCTTCAAGGCAAGCAAAACTGAACCGTGCATGAGAGCCCCAGTTGTTCCGGACGACTGTGTGATGTGTAGCCGATGTAAGTGAGACCTTTAAACAGCTTAACATTCACAGACGGAATACCAGGACACGTACTCAGAGCATGCGCTGACCAGCTTGTAAGAGACTCCAGTCACTCAAGCCATAGACTGTTCTCTCTGCTACCGAACAGCAAGCAGTACCAGTGCAGCAAGACTGGAACCAACAGGAACTTGACCATCTTCTACCCCCAAGCCATAAGACTGCTTTTACAAGACTACTAAATACCATAGCTAATCAAATTTCTACCCGGACTACGTGCATTGACCCTTTTTTGCACTGACTCTATGCACACACACTGGACTCTACCCACACACACACACACACACACACACACACAAACACTGCATTACACCCCCACATAACATGCACACACATGCATACTGATGACACACACTCATACGCACACATACTTTCACACTTCACACACGCTGCTGCTACTATCTATCCTGTTGCCTAGTCACTTTACCCCTACCTATATGTACATAGCTCAATGACCTCATACCCCTGCACATCGACTCGGTTCTGGTAATCACTGTATTATTTTTTATTTGTTATCGTTATTGGTTATTCACTGTGTACTTAATCCTCATGCCACCATTTCTATGTTTTATTTAAAATGGTGTATTTTTATCTATAATTCTGCATTGTTGTAAAAGTACCCGTAAGTAGCATTTCACTGTTAGTCTACACTTGTTTCATGCGAAGCGTGTGACAAATACAATTTGATTTGACACACAAATGCTGTATCCATGACCTATCCTTGGTAACAAAGTGTAATGGGACTAAAACTTTGCTACACTCTGGCCAAAACAGCTCCAACAACGTAATGTCAACATATACAGGCACTGTGTACAGTTGATGTATTGTTCTGGAAGACTGTAACATGGTCCAAAAACACACAAGGTCTGTGTTGTGTTCCGCTGCACTACCCAAGTTGACCACAGAAAGTCAAAGATGGCGTTACTCCTGTGCAACAAAAACTAAGTCGACTACCACTGTCTGTTAAAAAAAAGTGGTCTCTGCTGACCTGTTTCGCTTACTAAACTCTGATGTCATAGAGAAAATGTATGCCTCCCCATGGGATCCCCTATAGTGGTTACTAAAAATAAAAATGGAGATGTTCGCATGTGCGTAGATTTGTACGAGCCAAACAAAGCAGTGATAATTGACAGTTAGCCACTTCCTCACATGGAAGATCTCTTCGCTGAGCTACAAGGCGCTACTATGTTCTCAACCATTGATTTGGCTAGTGCCAACTTTCAGGTCCTCCTTCATGATGAGAACTCACAACTGCCTTTTCAGATTCCGTCGGGTCCTCTACAGTTTGGCCTCAGCCCCGGCTGGCCAAAATATCATGTTGTCCCAATTACTGAACCCGAGTTAGTGGCCCTGCTCTCCACTGGGCTTAATGCACTGTCAGTGGCTGAGTTCTCCTCCGAATCTGCTACATGCCCAGAACTGTGTGTTTTACGCAGCCAGATTGAAAAAGGCTGGCCCAAAACGAAGAAAAATGTTTCCCCAGATCTGGTAACTTACTTTCCCATTCGGGAGAAACTCTCTGTACAAGACGGACCATTAAACTGCGTCACAGACTGGTTTCACTAGCTCATGACAACCACCAGGGAGTCGTCCGAACAAAACAACGGCTCTGTGAGCTCTACTGGTGGCCTGGAATGGACACGTCTGTACAAACTACAATATCAACCTGTCAACTCTGTCAGACAAATGACAAAACTGCAAAGACGCATGTCACGCCTCTCCAGCCTATTTCCCTTCCTGAAGGTCCATGGCAAAAATGTGGAATTGACATTGTTGGTCTGTTTGAAACTACCCCAGCAGATTGTCGTTACGTAATCACCCTCGTGAATTACTACAGTAAATGGCCTGAGGCTGTGTTTACCAGTAATGTAACTACCCAGACTATCATTAAATTCTTAACTGATTTGTTCAGACGCCACGGAAATTGCTACGAAATCGTAAACGATAATGGTGCCCAATTCACTTCGAAGGAATGGACTTCATTCCTCCATGACAGAGACATTAAACACTCCAACGTGTCTATGTACTACCCACGGGCAAATGGCGTGGTGGAACGCTGGACCCGAGTTCTAAAAGACTGTTTGCAAATGGCAAACAGAGTCCCTCCGTCTCTGACAATGCGTGCGTACTAGAGTGCGTGCCACACAAGAAAAAGGGAAATCCTATACGGACGCCAAAACAGGGGAGTGAAACGATTGCCCATTGAAGCTTAGATCATGTGCGGGTAAAACTTCCCTTTCATGTCAAAAACTGTGCACCAAATTACAGTGCGCCACGCAAAATTATCCAAACAAAAAGACCAAGCACATACAGTGGGGCAAAAAAATATTTTGTCAGCCACCAATTGTGCAAGTTCTCCCACTTAAAAAGATGAGAGGCCTGTAATTTTCAACATAGGTACGCTTCAACTACGACAGACAAAATGAGAAAAAAAATCCAGAAAATCACATTGTAGGATTTTGAATGAATTTATTTGCAAATTATGGTGGAAAATAAGTATTTGGTCAATAACAAAAGTTTCTAAATACTTTGTTGTATACCCTTTGTTGGCAATGACAGAGGTCATTAGGGCAGTGATGTTTTGGGGCTGTTGCTGGGCAACACGGACTTTCAACTCCCTCCAAAGATTTTCTATGGGGTTGTGATCTGGAGACTGGCTAGTCCACTCCAGGACCTTGAAATGCTTATTACGAAGCCACTCCTTTGTTGCGCGGGTGGTGTTTGGGATCATTGTCATGCTGAAAGACCCAGCCACGTTTCATCTTCAATGCCCTTGCTGATGGAAGGAGGTTTTCACTCAAAATCTCACGATACATGGCCCCATTCATTCTTTCCTTTACACGGATCAGTTGTCCTGGTCCCTTTGCATAAAAACAGCCCCAAAGCATGATGTTTCCACCCCATGCTTCACAGTAGGTATGGTGTTCTTTGGATGCAACTCAGCATTCTTTGTCCTTCAAACATGACGAGTTGAGTTTTTACCAAAAAGTTATATTTTGGTTTCATCTGACCATATGACATTCTCCCAATCTGGATCATCCAAATGCTCTTTAGCAAACTTCAGACGGGCCTGGACATGTACTGGCTTAAGCAGGGGGACACGTCTGGCACTGCAGGATTTGAGTCCCTGACGGCGTAGTGTGTTACTGATGGTAGGCTTTGTTACTTTGGTCCCAGTTCTCTGCAGGTCATTCACTAGGTGTGGTTCTGGGATTTTTGCTCACCGTTCTTTTTTTTCTTTTTTTTTTGAATTTTACCCCTTTTTCTCCCCAATTTCGTGGTATCCAATTGTTGTAGTAGCTACTATCTTGTCTCATTGCTACAACTCCCGTACGGGCTCGGGAGAGACGAAGGCTGAATGTCATGCGTCCTCCGATACACAACCCAACCAGCCGTACTGCTTCTTAACACAGCGCGCATCCAACCTGGAAGCCAGCCGCACCAATGTGTCGGAGGCTACACCGTGCACCTGGCAACCTTGGCTAGCGCGCACTGCACCCTGCCCGCCACAAGAGTCGCTGGTGCGCGATGAGACAAGGAGATCCCTACCGACCAATCCCTCCCTAACCCGGACGACGCTAGGCCAATTGTGCGTCGCCCCACGGACCTCCCGGTCGCGGCCGGTTACGACAGAGCCTGGGCGCGAACCCAGGGACTCTGATGGCACAGCTGGCGCTGCAGTACAGCGCCCTTAACCACTGCGCCAGCCGGGAGGCCCCTGCTCACCGTTCTTGTGATAATTTTGACCCCACGGGGTGAGATCTTGCGTGGAGCCCCAGATCGAGGGAGATTATCAGTGGTCTTGTATGTCTTCCATTTCCTAATAATTGCTCCCACAGTTGATTTCTTCAAACCAAGCTGCTTACCTATTGCAGATTCAGTCTTCCCAGCCTGGTGCAGGTCTACAAATTTGTTTCTGGTGTCCTTTGACAGCTCTTTGGTCTTGGCCATAGTGGAGTTTGGAGTGTGACTGTTTGAGGTTGTGGACAGGTGTCTCTTATACTGATAACAAGTTCAAACAGGTGCCATTAATACAGGTAACGAGTGAAGGACAGAGGAGCCTCTTAAAGACGAAGTTACAGTTCTGTGAGAGCCAGACATCTTGCTTGTTTGTAGGTGACCAAATACTTATTTTCCACCATAATTTGCAAATAAATTCATTAAAAATCCTACAATGTGATTTTCTGGAATTTTTTTCTCATTTTGTCTGTCATAGTTGAAGTGTACCTATGATGAAAATTACAGGCCTCTCTCATCTTTTTAAGTGGGAGAACATGCATAATTGGTGGCTGACTAAATACTTTTCTGCCCCACTGTATGTTCTTGACGACGGAAAGACACAGAATGCGTTGCATCTTTCTCTGTGTCCTGAGCAGGCCACGCTATAAAACGGTGCTGCTGATTCCCAAGTGTCCTTGCACTCACAACAGATTATTCAAAAGGAGAGTGAGAAGATGCACGGCTCGGCTAAAGGACTACATTCAGTAAAACCTGAAAGATTGTGAGTACAGTAATTGACTGCTAAAGTGTCAATGTGATATTCTGATGTTACTGTCGGTATGGTTACTATAGTGTGCGTTTTAACAGTGTTATTATTCTGTGCTTTGTATAAAAATAACTTTTGACTTGAATAATTGTGGAATGCTTTAGTTGGGTTATTCTTAGAGAGAGCTTTACTTTCACAAGTGGAAATATGTGTTCTGCTGCACTACCCACGTTTACCACTAGAGACATACAGGTATTTTATTCTACGTATTCTGACACAGAACGGAAGTACAACGAGAACAGGATTTCAGATAGGGAGAATTAGAGTATGCATGTGCTGATGATGTATGCTGTGATGGAGTGATGAGCTTCCCGAGTAATCTTACCCTTAATTATACCCATTGTGTATTCATGTTACTGAGCCTACTACACGACAGTCTGCTTCAATGTTGCAGATGTTCAGTGTTTATGCCAGCAGCATACCCCCCTGCATCCCACTGCTGGCTTGCTTCTGGTTGGTTCTGTTTGGTCCATGGATGGGAAACCAGATGCTGCTGGAAGTTGTGTTGGAGGGCCAGTAGGAGGCAGTGATTGGGAAGGGTGTAGGGTGCTGTTTTTCGGGTGGGATGATAAACAGGTGTCCTGGCTCTCTGTGGTCACCAAAGATTGCATGGCACTTATTGTAAGAGTAGGGGTGTTAACCTTGGTGTTCTAGATAAATTCCCAATCTGGCCCTCATATGGTCACTTAATCATCTCCAGCTTACAATTGGCTCCTTCATATTCACTCCTGTAACTATTCCCCAGGCTGTTGCTGTAAATGAGAATGTGCTCTCAGTCAACTTACCTGGTAAAATAAAAAATGTGGGGGCCATATAGAACCATGAGGCCATAAAAGTGTTGAGCAGATTCTTGGGCTAGTTCATAGGAAGCAGGTTGAGAAAGTCACAATGGACCAACTCTTTTACTGCCCAGGCGAACACACATCAGCCAAAGTCATCACTGCCTTGGCCATCGCTCAGTAACAGGGCCATATGGAGAGCTGACCTATTATACCTCTTTTACTATGGCATCACTGTAGTCATGTCCTCACAGTTTAGCCAATTACAGACAACTTCCTGCTTCTGGCAGCATCCCAAATGGCACCCCTATTCCCTTTACAGTGCACTACGTTTGAACTGGGCAATGAGCAGAGGCTTGCATTCCCATGTGACCTCATGTTCTGTTACTTTACTCTCCCACTGTGGTGTTGGTTTGGTTTTGATGGTTTCTGGTCAATCTGGAAGAAGACACTTTTTGATTTGGGGGGATTTAAGGTTAGGTTGTAATAAGTAGCTCTGTCATTCAGTGGAATAATGACTTGTGGTTTGCATAGTGACACTAAAACCAGCGTGGTCTGTATTATTGGTTGGATCAATACTGTAGCTTCTCAAGTGGTTTATGTCGTTTTCAGTCAAGTGTCTCTTTAGGCAATGCATAAACCAGAGAGAAATAATTGTGTTTCAGTGTCTCTTGGTGTGAAAGTAAGGAAGTGAGATTCATTCAATGGCATATAAGTGGTATTAAACTCTTACCCCTAAAGAGGCAGAGAAACTTCCATTATAAATACAGCGTTGCCTTGGACACAAATGACATCCGAAAGATTAAAAACCAGATGAGGGTCATTTTTGAGTCGTGAGTGGGAGTACAATTCCACACAGACACATTTGAGTGCCAGGAAACCACATGGACAATGATATATGACCAAAATATATATGTTTTTTTCTCCCAAATCCTGAGAAATGTACAACATCAACAGATGAACATGCAAAGGAAAGCAGGCACGGCCAATCAAAGCGATGAGCTGTATTCTGAGGGCTCAAACCATAGAGTTTCTCCTGTCTGCCTTGCTGTGTGGTGGGTGATGGAAGTTTGATAGAGTTCCCCTGGGTGGCCTACCACATCTGTGGCTGGAAGCAGGGGAGTGGCCTGTCAGTTGCCATGACAGCAAGCCATCCACTGCAGCTAGTTGAACAGGAATAGCATCTGCACAAAGGGATTCCAAAACCTGCGCAGACAGACAAATGCCATTCTGGAGAGTGGTACGCTCTCTGCCCGTCAAACACTTGTTTAACCAATTAGAGACAAGGGATTCAGAGCAGACATCTGACTGACAGACATTTGGGCCTATGATCTGCCAAGTAAATAGCACTTACTGGAACAAACTCTAATCAACAACAGACAAAATGAAATTCAAATTAGTTTGGTATCCGTGAGGACTTATAAAACAGTCTTAAAAACAATGTCCAAGCCTTATGTATACAGTCCAGGTCAATGACCTTTAAGGATAATAATTGCTGAAAAAGACGGAACAAAACTAACCTCACAAGTCTGTGAAGTGGAGCGCTGCTCTACGTGCGTAAGGGGTCTTCTCCTAGCCAATGACAAAGCCGATGAGGCCTGACCAGACTGGGCTCTCTTGTTGTTGAGGCTGGCATGGTTGAGTTATGGTCAGAGTCTTACAAGTGGTTGACCACGTTAGTGTGAGGTCCAGATGTTGAGAGCTCTGACTCAGATGAGGAAAACAATCCCAGCTCATGCCAAACTTTCTGACTTATGCCAACTCTTATTATGAAAATGGTGTTTCCTGTCATCATTGCTGTAAACCCACCCTTTTGCATTAGCAGTGGTGGGATAAGCAGATTAAGCAAAAGTAGGTATACTGGGTTCAGAAAAATGCCCTCGAAAACAAAATATGACACCACTTTCTCTGCGTCTCAGTCTTGGCAACGTCTGAAAATGTGATAGTCATTATGGGTTTGACTGGGATTTGGACCAGAATGCATCTGTTCTTCACTACAGCTCCGCTTTTCGAAACCAGGAAGCAGTAGGTTGATCTTGGCAGCTGGTTGGGTCAATTTCTTTCTTTCATTAAAGTTTCAGACTTCCAAAAACAGTCTCGGGATTTTTTTATTAGTAGGCTATGCTAAATGAGTAGAAATTAGAATCCCCAAATTCATCATTAACATGTGTGGGGTTTAGGGAGCCTGGGGTCTCTAGAACATTCAAAACAAACACACACATACGTACGCACGCACACACAGACACACACACACACACACACGCAACCCCCCTCAACCCCAACAGACACACACACCTTTAGCATGAAATCCTTTTAAAGAGGCATGGTTGTCTCCAGTACAGCAAGCGTGGTCTCTGGAACAAATTACTGCCTGCTTGCCAAGTGTAATATACTCCTTTTCATATGAGATCTTAAAGGTACACAGGTGGCCTGGCAATGGACTCTACTTAGTCTGTTATTTTAAAGTTCATATTTAACCAGAGAAAAACCTCTAAAAATGCTCTCAAGAGGAGGCCATTTTGAACCTAATTCAAACATGAGAAAGTGTACTACAACAAAAACATGGGTCAGCCCAAGGACATGGTGGGATATTATGGTGTGTGTGTGTGTGGAGGTTGGTGGGAGGAGTGATTAGGAAAAGAGAGATTATACATTTTGGCAACAAAATAAAAACAAGGTTGAAAGGTTTTCAGAGATGTGGCACCCTTTTTCTCATGTACAACAAAAAAATGGAAGAAACGTATTTTTCTCCGTCAGAATTAAACAGTAAATATTGTGAATTTAGGAGTCAAAGTGGGGGTTTGGAACACGGGTGAACTGTGATGTTTTTGCCAGAGTAACACATGTGCTTGTGCTTAAACCTTCATTTCATTTCATTCTGCAATTCAGTGACTTTGGTTCACCTGTGTGTGAGGAAAACAGCCTCCCACCACACACACACACACACACACACACACACACACACCTGAGGAGGCTGGTGGGAGGAGCTATAGGAGGACAGGCTCATTGTAATAGCTGGAATGGAATAAATGGAACAAAGTCAAGCATGTGGTTGTGTATCAGTATCAAACATATGGAAACCACATGGTTGACTTTGTTCCATTTATTCCATTCCAGCTATTACAATGAGCCTGTCCTCCTATAGCTCATCCCACCAGCCTCCTCAGGCGTGTGTGTGTGTGTGTAGTGGGAGGCTGTTTTTCTTCACACACAAATGAACCAGAGTCACTGAAATATTGAATTGCAAAATGAAATGAAAATAAGGTTTAAGCACCAGCACATGTGTTACTCTGGCAAAAACATCACTGGTCATCCGTGTTCCAAACCCCCACTTTGACACCTAAATTCACAATATTTACTGCAAGAATATGAACAACATTTTATAGGTTGCTTTATTGCATGGTTGAGCAATGAACATAAATAGAATAAAGCCATCTCCAAACTGCCTGAATAGAACCAAAGTACAATCAAGCTGTACTACAGGCCAAAAGCATGCAAACGAAAAGAGAACGGAAACAACAGGGAGGGAGAGAAAATGAACATATCCCTCTCCCTCTACTCCTTATATAGCCCAAACAAACCTCTCAAATGCAGAAAAGGTGGTAAGCACATTTAAGACATTCCTTCACAACAATAATGGGTAAACAAAATCTCTCTTAACAGAGAGAGAGCAATATGGGGACTGGGGTTTGTTACTGCAACACCACAGCTTCCGTAACAGAAGAACCACATAAAAGTGCATTCCACTCCTTCATAGTGTTGCCTAACACGACATAGCATCGGCAGATAATTAATGCCACAGCTTAATTAATTGGGATCACTGGGAAAGATCTAGTGGCATACTATGTCTCATTCAATGTCAATGTCATTCGATATTGAATTCACTTCTTTTCCCAACCTCACCAAGCATGGGGCTGGGACACTCATAAACGTTCTGTGGTGGGTGAGGATAGGAAGAGGGTGAGTCAGAGGGGTGAGGCTGAGTAGGGGAGGGTTACGTGAGGTGCGTCCCATGCCAGCCAAACCCATTGGAGCGAAACCACCAGTATGGCTGGTTATGCTGCTGCTGCTGACAAAGCTGAGCCCGGGCCCGACTCCAGCTCCACACCGCACCACTCTCCTGGAATATACCTGGCCGTGCCGACCGGGAGTGAAACCATAACAAGTTCAGGAAACTGATCAGCACACTCTGGGTTTAACGCCGTCAGCAGGATGCCTGGCCTGACTCCTCAAACCAAGATGTTTGAGAGAAGCAGAAGAAGTCTGCGTCAAAATGGCACTCTAGTCCCTTTATAGTGCACCACATAGGGGATAGGGTGCCATTTGGGACTCATCTGAAGAGAAACCCTCAAACCTCAAATCTCAGGAGTCCACCCATCATGACAAAAATTACTTCTCTACATGTGCTCCTCTGACTGTTCCAAGCCTCTACCTGGACTGGAGAGACAGAGCTCACTCATCCAAATCACTAACTGACAGCAAAAGATATGAAAGTAATGATGCCCAGGTTAGTGGTTGAAGTCCAAGATGGCTGACGGCTCCTCAGGCCCATGACAGATCCTACTTCATTCCAGCTTTAAAAGAGTCTGTGGGGGTTCGGCCAAACAACAGAGTCCATTTTTTCCCCTCCTCCTAATGACCTTCCTATGTCAACCCCCCCACAGAAAAAAAATGTCAGAAACTTTGAGGACTGGGGAGGTAATTTTGAGCTGGCTTTAATTTGGCAGAGGAGAGACTGATGGGAATACCATTTGAATTCACTCAGCCCATATGTGTGTGTGTGTGTGAGAGTGAGAGTGAGAGTGAGAGATGTCACCAATTGGGACAAGACTTCACCAAAAGCACATAAACACATTTCAACATGTGGCCACAAAGTGTTAGTAGGACATGTGTGTTGATGTTACACCTTCTAGCTTTTAATACCGCGATCCCAAGGTCTTCGTGCCGGAAAGAACGCCAGAGGTAAGCCTGAGTTCACTCTGCTCTGTCTCACTCTGAAAATACAGCCATCTTGTCCTGAGAGAGTTAGGATATGCTGAGAAAAAGAAGAAAAAGTGTTTGGCTCGATGCTCTGCGAATTCTCTACCTGCCTTACGGATCAGCCTGCTTTTCATAAGAACATTGGGACTACTAGCACCAGCCGCTGTCTGGAATTCCCAAGCGAGGTTAAACGGAAGGACATACTGGAGCAGGAACGTCTGATAAACAACTTGAGGCAGGCGAGTTAAAACAAAATGGACAGAAGAACTTTCATAAGCATCCGTTTCATTTTCAGTAAGACATCATCTTGTAAAATAACCACCAAACCTGTCACATCTACATGACACTAATAGTCAAGATCAGGATTGTCCTATAATATAACATGTTACCCACATTTCCCATATTTACAGTAACACCCACCCCTCATCCCCACCTCTGGCCCTACGATTTTGAGGACATTGTCCTCAGTTTCACCAGTGCAGCATTGGAAACGCCCTATTTAGGTATTTTTGGGGGGCTAGTGTAGACAGTTTAGACAGTGTAGACCAAGAATCATAGCTGAAATCACAAAAGTCTGTGTCTTTCGGCCAAACACCGGGGTAATGTCTTATAGTGGAAATTCGGTAAAATGCCCTATGCTGGTTGAGACACCTCAACACCCCTCTCCATTGAGTCTCAATGGTGGCATCTCTACACAGGGGGCACTGGTTCCATGTAGCAGTGAACAAGCCTTTTCATTAAAACACATTGCACTACGGGGCATTAATACTACAGCTAGGCATAGAGAAAAAATAAATGGTTCAAAGTTCAAAGGTTACACACGTCGCACTTAAAAAACAAGGCTATACACTTTGTTCTGATCCTCACGCAGATCGTTCTGTTGCACAATAACAAATCCAGAGTGAGGGGGCGGGGCCAATAAGAGCAGAGCAGGCCAGGCCAACAGCTGTCATTGTCTGCGTCCGAAATGGAACCCTATTCCCTTTCATAGGGCTCTGGTGAAAAGGAGTGCATTATATAGGGTGCCATTTGGAACGCAAGCCCATGAGTGGAGGGCTGGCTGGGCTCGCGGCGCAGGCTACTCACACGAAGACAAACAGGACGCTTCCTCTCGGGTGACACTGTGATGAGAGAGATTGTGGTAAAGCAGTTTGAGCTCGTCTCCGCTGGTGCTGGGGTAAACATCGGGGACCACTCCCTCCATCCTTACTGATGGACCAAATCATTCTGGATTAGAGTAACTCTCTCCAAAAAGAGAGAGAGTGACAGAGAGGCTCCCAAATCCCTCCTTGGATCAACAGTACAATGGTGCAGTACTCTCGCTCTCTCGTTCTCCATCCCAGGGGGTGTGTTTCTGTCTTTCCCATTTCTTCTCTTTCCCTCTCTCGCTTTGTCTTTATGTGTATGTGAGTTTGAGAATGTAAGTATGTGTGTGTGTATGCTTGTCTATCAGTGAATGAGTGTATGTGTTTATGAACTGGTGACCTCCTGACCCCATCAAGCTGTGAGTGCTGCTTTTGGTACGGGCTAAACCACAAAGGCTGTCACCCAGAAAAAGCTGTTATGTTTAACCCTGCACGGTCCCAAAGGCAGTGAGTAGACACAGCTCATACTGCCTTGTGTCTGTCCTGAGATGTAAACAATGGCTACATAACAGCTGATCCTCAACACGGGGGCCCCTCAGGGGTGCGTGCTCAGTCCCCTCCCGTACTCCCTGTTCACCCACGACTGCGTGACCAGGCACGACTCCACCACCATCATTAAGTTTGCAGACGACACAACAGTGCCTGATCACCGACAATGACGAGACAGCCTATAGGGAGGAGGTCAGAGACCTGGCCGGGTGGTGCCAGGACAACAACCTTTCCCTCAACATAACCAAGACTGAGGAGATGATTGTGGACTACAGGAAAAGGAGGACCGAGCACGCACCCATTCTCATCGACGGGGCTGTAGTGGAGCAGGTTGAGAGCTTCAAATTCCTTAGTGTCCACATCACCAACAAACTAAAATGGTCCAAACACACCAAGACAGTCGTGAAGAGGGCACGACAAAGCCTTTTCCCCCTCAGGAAACTAAAAAGATTTGGCATGGGTCCTCAGAACTTCAAAAGGTTCTACAGCTGCAACATCGAGAGCATCTGACTGGTTGCATCACTGCCCAGTATGGCAACTGCTCAGCCTCCAACCGCAAGGCACTACAGAGGATAGTGCGTACGGCCCAGAATATCACTGGGGCTGAGCTGCCTGCCATCCAGGACTTCTACACCAGGCGGTGTAGGAGGAAGGCCCTAAAAATGGTCAAAGACCCCAGCCACCCCAGTCATAGACTGTTATCTCTATTCCCGCATGGCAAGCGGTACCGGAGCGCCAAGTCTAGGACCAAAAGGCTTCTCAACACTTTTTACCCCAAAGCTATAAGACTCCTGAACAGGTAACCAATGGTTACCCGGACTATTTGCATTGTGTCTTTTTTACTGTTGTTATATTTATTTACTTATCTATTGTTCACCTACAACCTTTTTTTAACTTAAAAATTGCACTGTTGGTTAGAGCCTGTGAGTAAGCATTTCACTGTAAGGTCTACCTACACCTGTTGTATTCGGCGCATGTGACAAATCAAATTTGATTTGCATCGCAAAAGAGACCTTACAGTATTCCCTATATAATGGCACTGCTTTTGACCAGGGCCCATGGGGAATATGGCACCATTTAGGACACATGCAAAGTATCACTTGATGGTGATGAGAAAGATTGACATTGATCTCAGTTGGGGATTGGGAGTAAAGAGAGTTGTGTTGTACTCACCGAACCGCTTGTATCCAAAAGACTGTACTTCCTCCTCGTCGGCAAAATCGTCTGTGGGAATAACAACAGATACACGTGTGTTAGAGTGAGGTCCAAGAGAAAAATCACACACAAGAACGGCAACAAATGAAGTGTATACTCCATTGGTTCCAGAACAAATGCAATCGATATTTATTTTGAATATAGTGCCGCAGTCACACACTGAAACCCACTGCATAGAGTAATAAGCATGTCAGGAAACCTTCGTACACTGTGTGTCTGCATCCCAAGTGGCAGCCTATTCTGTGTATATTGCACTACTTTTGGTCAAAGTCCTATGAGGAATAGGGTACCATTTGGGACGCAGGCTATACGTATATCAACTCCCCAGCCACCATGGTTAATGATACCTCATTGTACTGCAGGAGGAGTGAGTAACCCCCCCCCCCCCCAGCAGAGGTCAGGACAGAATGTTCTCCCAACAACTGTTCTGTTACTACTCTGGCTGAGAGACCTTATTATAGAAATCAAGCCTTTAAAGCCTCAACTATCACACAAAGTAAATCGCAAGATCCTGAAGGGACTGTTTCCATAATTATTGGCACCCTTGATGAAGATGAACAAAAAAAGAATGTCTAAAACAAGTAATACAAATACGAGGGAAATTATATTATTTTATACTATTACAATTGCTCAGAGAAAAAGATTTTGCTTTACAAGTAATAGAAAGAAATAGGTGTCAAACTTATTGGCACCATGTTTTCAATTCTCTAGCACCCTCCTGTGCGAGGATAAAGACACTGAGCCTTTTTCTAAAATGATTTATGAGATTGGAGTACATGTTGGGAGGGATCTTAGGCCATTCCTTCATACAGAATCTTCCCAGATACTTGATATCCTTCATCCGCTCTTGTGGACTGCCCTCTTCAATTCAAACTACAAACCACATGTTTTCAATTGGGTTCAAGTCCGAAGAGTTAGATGGCCATTGCAAAATGTTTATTTTGTGGTCAATTAACCATTTAGCTCTATTTCCATGTCATCTGACCATAGCACCTCCTGGAGTTTGGTAAACGGCATTGGCACTTGGATTGGAACCGGTGCTATGGCCACGCACACCAGTAGAAGGTTTGGCGTTGAAAAGCTTATGCAGAAAAGTACCTCATACCTACAGATAAATATGGAGGTGGATCTTTGATGTTATGGGGATATTTTGCTTCCACTGGTCCTGGGGCCCCTGTTGAGGCCAACGGCATCATGAACTTTACCAAGTACCAGGACATTTTAGCCAAAAACCTGGTTGCCTCTGCCAGGAGGCGGAAACTTGGCCACAAGTGGATCTTCCAGCAAGACAATGAGCACTGATCAAAATCCACAAAGAAATGGTTATTTGACCACAAAAATCAACATTAGGACTCTGGTCAAATGAGGTGCACCATGGCGAATAGGGTGCCATTTGAGACACAGACTAGGTAACCAAATGGATACAGGACACCAACAGGCATTTGTGGCAGCCAGGATACTACACAAATGCCTTTCTCTATAGGAAGGATAAATAGGCCTTACTCAGCATATGGCTTTATCATCGTGGTATGTCATGGAGGCTATAACTCCCCATCAAGTGCCTCTCTCTGTGTGGAAAGGAGACAGGAGGACTCCTGTATAAGCCACAGGCTGCGGTTTCTCTGGGTTGTTGACTGTAAACCTTATTCAACTTCCCTACACTACACTAGAACCCAGCGCAGGTCGGCGGCAGAGAAAGAAGAACATCACTCATAATGGCTAGCAGATGTACACTCTTGGACAAAAGGGGCTATCTAGAACCTTAAAGGGTTATTTGGCTGTCCCTTTAGGATAACCCGTTGAAGAACCCCTTTTGGCTCCAAGTAGAAACCTTTTGGTTCCAGGTAGAAACTTTTTGGGTTCTACCTGGAACCCAAAAGGGTTTTCCTACGGGGACAACCAAAGAACCCTTTTAAAGAGAGAGGCAGTGTCGTCTGAGGGCAGTGTGAGGGGGAGGGGGAGGGAAGGGCGACAGGGGTGAGATATGTTGGGCGTGGCGGTTATTATAATTAGCAAATAATGACGCCACTGCTTAGATAAATTAAGAGACGCTCACTAACACAAACTCTATGACCCTGGTTGCGTCCCTAATGGCATCATATATATACCCCACGAAGATGAAGAGGTACATGGGTATGTACCTCTTTTTCCTGTGTGTGATTAAAGCACCTGTGTGTGTTATCTCTCGGGTTGCTTTGTTCCCCTCTAACCGGGGGCGTTGTCAATGAGTCACAAACCAGTGAAATACGTAGAGCCATGTCGCTCTCTTTCATGGTCCTTCGAGTATGGTTCCCGGGGGATCCAGTGGACTACTACCATGTGGAGATACTACTACCCTCTCTGGAGCCTATGGGATACTCTGAACCAGAGAGGGTGCCGAGGTTCAGCATGGACCCAATGTTCCCTCTCCTCCACCTGTGGGATACAATTCAGCACCAGGTGGGGCCGCATCCCCAGCAACCCAGCACGTGGATTGTTCTTCTGCGTTGGAGTGCCGGGGAGTTGCAGCACCGTGGACATCGCTGCATTTGTCATAGGGTGTGCAGGAATCCTGTTTTGCCCATATTGAGAGGAATATACAGTCTTCTCAAGTGATACTTCGCAGCAGAGGACCAGATCCGGGGCTTCCTCCTGTTAGGGGGGCTATTCCCAGCGGTTTGCTGTGGAGAGCATGGGACAGTCATACGGGGGACAGCAGCAAGGGGTTGTCTTTTCAGGCCTGTCACCGTCGCCAGATGTGACTGTGACCATCTGGTGTGACTATAATGCCTCTCCAGCCCCGGCAACAACTGAGAACATGTCCTCGGCCCCCGCTGGTCCTCATGAGTTGCCTGCTATGGAGACTAAGCACACACCAGATGTAATTCCCCATCCCCCCTCCACTGCTGTGGAGTCTGGGAGAGTCCTCTCCCGTGCCCGGGCGGCCTATGCGCTTCCAGTAGCATTGCCACATGGTAGTAAGCCTATGTTGCTGACTGGACCCTAGTCCTCACAGCCACCGGATCATCAACAGCCAAGCTACCCGGAAAGCCATTGCCAGCGGCAGAGGCCCTGTCTGCCTCTGACTCTCTGCCTGTCCCTGCACTAGGGGACCCTCCAGCAGCACCGGACCTGTCTGCTGCTACCTGGGCCCATGGGGGGACCGAGCCACAGCACTGTCACCATCTACTGACAGTACAGCTTCACCTGACAGAACCACAGCCCTGGGTCCGGTTCTGTGTGTTCAGGATTCCCCTGCCTAGCGTGTACTGCCTGACCCAGCTCCAGTCCTGGTCCTGCTGCCTCTGTACTCAACCACCAACATGACTGTGGGGGGTTGGATCAGACCTCACCGGGGCCAGGCACCCAGACTTCACCCTCCAGTGTCCTATCCCAGGGGAACCACCTATTCCTGCTCCTGGCTGCTCTTATTCACCACCTGCCCTGGTCTCACCAGCACTGCCTCCTGACCTGGGGGACTTGCCCACCTCTGTGGGGGAACCACCGCCGCACCTACTCTCCACTACTGGGGCATGGCCCGTCTCTGTGAGGAAATCCCCCCCAGCACCTGGACTTGTTACAGTGGGCTGGCCATACTCCAAAGTGCCACCCGCATGGATGCCTTAAATCCTCTGTTCCTTGGCAGCTCCTGACCTGCAGCTGATGGAGTGACTGCATGGAATAACTACACGGGGTGGCGGGGAGCACCACTACTGACATCTCCGGCAGGGGAATCCTTCCCTTTTGTAAATATGCTGCACATATTTTAGGGGTGGCTTTTACAGAATCCCCCTGCCGAGGGTGTTACATTTCACTGTTTGTGTGAGCATTTGTTTATTTGCTTTCTGGAGCCACGCTGTCTGACTCACCCATTCTCACTCTTTCTTCCCCGTCATGTGAGTGATCAATATCTCCTACAGCTCATGGCTTCAGCCAATTGAACAATAGCCATGTGTCTCACCCTAGTGCACGCTCTAGCCGTGCAGTCTCTCCAGGCCCAGATTGGCTAGCCAGCCTGACGCACGCTCTCCAAGGGAGTAAATATTGACTAAAATCTGAACTGTGTTATTCCAGTCTGTGAGTGTGGGTGGATAGAACACAGGAACTTTAATCACACACAGGGATGCGTGAACACAGAAAACATATCCATGTTCATCTTCTTCTGTGTGTGATTAAAGTTCCTTAGTGTGTTACCTGGGGTGGCAGGTAGCCTAGTGGTTAGAGCTTCGGGACAGTAAACGAAAGGTTGCTCGGTTGAATCCCAAAGCTGACAAGGTAAAAAGCTGTTGTTCTGCTCCTGAACAAGGCAGTTAACCCACTGTTCCTAGGCTGTCATTGTAAATAAGAATATGTTCTTAACTGACTTGCCTAGTTAAATAAAGGTGTACAAAAAAAACAAAAAAAAACTCTTGGACTGCTTTATTCCCCTCTAACCGGGGAGGGTGTCAGTGAGTCACAAACCAGTAAAATACGTGGATCCGGGTTGCTCTCTTTCAACTACTTTTGACCAGAGCCCTAGCTGCCCTGGTCAAAAGTAGTGCACTTTATAGGGAAAGGTGGCGCCATTTGGGACTCTGTGTCTATGATAGAGAGATGACTACACACTAAAAAATGAGGGTTCTATGTGGACCCATAATGCCTCAAAGGACCTCTACCGTGCTCTACCGTGGTTCTTTGCTCTTTTAGTGGTAATTAAAATGTAGGGGCTGTGGCTCATTAGAATATGTAGGTGGTGTGGCTTGCTCACAGCTCTTTTTGTGCGACCGTGAGTGAGAGTGTCAATTCCAGTTTATGTAATGTGTTGTGTTAGGCACCATACATTTTATATGATTGTGGCAAGTGATTGTGTCTTGTAAAATACTCATGTATGGCCTTGTGTCAATTGGGAATTGTTTAATAAATCAGTCTGTGGTTCTCAATCTAAATTCTCTCCTCACGGACCTGCAGGCATAGCTCACTTGATTAAATGTGTCACAATAATAACACCTAAGGAATTTGAACAATATAATATGGCTGACCAGAATCAAAAACACTGTATGGTTATTCTACAAAGAACATTTCAGATTGAGAAAGGTTCCTTATAGAACCATTGTCCCTAAAGGTTCTGTGAAGAACAATAAAAAGGGTTCTATATAGCCCCAACAAGGGTTGTAACCATAGCGGAACCTTTTTTTGGTGCAATATAGAACCTTTGGTCCTTTATAGAACCTCAGGCAAAGTGTTCTTTATAACACCATACAGGTTCCATTTAGAACCTAATGAGCATTGCTCTTTATTGCACTTTCAAAAAAGGGTTCTATATAGCACCAAAAGAGTCCGCTATGGTTACAAGACAAATAACCTCTATCTGGTACTATTTAGAACCATTATTTTTCATGTGCATATGAACATACTGAATGACGTGTCCCATTGTTCCTCGATCACTTCTGAGAGACATATGAGATGAGTCCCCATCTATGGCGTCATTAGGTCATGTGTCACAGGGGTAACAAAACGTTGGTGTCCCACAGGGGAGTTAACTTTTTTGTAAAAATGCAATAGGCTACATTAGGTCTATACATGGAATCATAAGGAGAGAATCAAATCAATGTAATACACCTCCCTGCCTAAAATATATTCATATTTCCCTTTGAATAACAATTGTGCACACGGTCTTATTGTTAGTAGAGGCTAGAACAAAAGCAGCACTGATATACAGTATATCACAAAGGACCTAAAGTAACCAAACAAAAACAGTTACTCAATCAATGCACTACTATAGAGAATGATGCGACTGGCGGAGAAAGGCCAAGTCATTTCACAATACAGCTGAATTCCACACCACAGGCACTTAATCTCATCCAGATGTGCAACACTCAGGCACAGATACAGAATTTATCGAAAGCATTTTTTTGGGCTACCACTTCAAACTTCTCAAAACTATTTTAAAGATGAACAGCACCTTGCATAACACATACTGTACCTTTCATGGCGTTGTATAAATCTGTTAGGAGTGCAGAAGAGATGAGAGTCGCTATGTCACTTTTTGTTCATCTCAAAATTCAGTCCAAACGAGCAGGTTTGAATCAGTTGCTGGGAGAACAGCAAACTAAACGCTCGCACGAAAAAGTTCCGATCATCCAAATTCAGAATTTGAGGACTGCGCACGACCGTAAAATGTTAATCTCGAACATCCCGTTAGAATCCCATTGTTCCGTTAATTGCCCACACTGTTGGATACAATCTGGATAGAGAAAGTTAAATTTCCCCGTATTCGTAATATTTTGTGTTGCGCTGGAAAATGCACCCGTGGCTTGTGTTAGGTTATATTAAATATGGCTCTTTCCAGTGTGCAGCGCTGACCACAATCACAAACTCACAAACATTTTAGAGCCGAAGGATGTCCCGCGTCTGCAGCTCCGTTCTGCACACCCCACACACTCCTCGCTCTCCTTAAAGGTGAGGATGCCTTTCAGCGCAAACTGTAGGATACCTTGAGAAACTGCTGGCAAGAGATTAGATTACTGGGTGAAAAATCTGGTACCCATTAAAGACCATTTCAAAGGGGTTGGGCAGGGGGGCTAAACCAACGTCACTGGACCTGCCAGCGACTTTAATGCATTGTGTTTTAGATGTTGCATTCTTTCTCACTTCAAGTAGGATTTCGATAGGCTGTTAGACAACATATTTGGAATGTTGAATCTCCATGCATGCTCTCTCTTGTATGCCTTACAAAAAAGATTGCCGTTTTGAAACTGCCATAAGTGCATTAACTGCAGTCTACTGTGGTATTTTGAAACAGTACTTGCAGAATAACTGCAGTGACTATTATCAAAATTGGGAGAAGTTATCACATACTGCACTCTAATTGCAGTTACACTGCAAAATTACTGCAGTAAAAAAGCTGTTATTTTTGGATGCAGTATGTGTAGCATACTGCAGTGTAGTGCAGTTATACTGCATTCTGACTGCAAACTTTTTTCGTAAGGGATAAAGTTGTAAAATGTCTCCACTACTACCAATGACTATTATCACATTTGGGAGAAGTTATCACAGCTGGGGGTGTGGAATGCCATACCATTTCATTCAGCCTAATGGGAACCCAAGCATAGAACATGCCCTCTCTGGTTTGTGGCCCCTGAAACCTCTTTGCCCTGCAGAAGCAGTCCCACTGATCAAAGACACATGATTTTCTCAGGCTAATTAGCACATCAAAGCCGCATGTTTTACTGAGTGTCAATGGGATACTACTTCTGGGGCGGCAGGTAGCCTAGTGGTTAGAGCGTCGGGCCAGTAAACGAGCTGAGAAGGTAAAAATCTGTCGTTCTGACATCATTGTAAATAAGAATTTGTTCTTAACTGACTTGTCTAGTTAAATAAAGGTTACATTTAAAAAAACACACAGCTTTTCTGGTTGTCTCAAAATAATAGACAGTCACCTACATTTGGCTCTTACGTCCACATTGAACAAAATATCTAGTGTCTGTGTGTGTGTGCAGTACGCTCCCTTGGTGTTCACCCTCAAGCTGATCCTCTGGTACGCACTAAGTCGCAATCTGATTCTACAAACAGATCGATCTCTGACAAAACAGGCAAGGTTGACTCGACTCTGAGTCCTGTAGAGCTCTGATCAAAAGTAGTGCACTACATAAGGAATAGAGTGAGATTTGGGACTCATGCTTCTTCTCTTTGGATAACGGAGCCCATAACCCAGACTAACCCAGGCTCAGTGTTAAGGGCTTGGCTTATGACAGTCTGGAGTGTATCAGATTCCAAACCTGCCTGAAATAATTTTAGGGGTCATCCAATGTTTTTCTTATGGCTGCAAAACTGTTGTTTTACTATCGGCCATAATTGCAGCTGCAGGCTGGTATTAGGCCCCAGGTAAAGATCAGAGTGACAGGTAGTCTGTAGACCAGACTCCTGCTGGGCCTCTTTCAGAGGTTGGGACCTCATTTGCTGGGTCAGGGCTCTTAGCAGTACAGAGGGTTCATATTAACTTGGCTGGAGATAGATACCACATAGGCGCTATAAGTTCCACATTCTTCACTAAGTTAATCAAGGAACATGCTCTAACGCCCTGGACCAGCGCTAGATTGTCACATGATCAGAATGATATAAACATGGTCAGAAAGTGAAAAGCAAACATCATTCACACGCACAGACCGACTCACACAGAAACACACACGCACAGAGCACAGCGATGCTGCATGCATGGTGGCTATTGAGGCGCCTGAGTGAAAGGAGGTTCCCTTTCAGTAGGTCACTTCGTTTAACATACTATGGGGAGTCAACAATTAATCATATACACCTGTAGAAAACTGAAATTAGGTCCAACTTTTGGTGGCTCGGCATCCATGTTGTAAATTTCGGTCCTGGTATCGGTTGTAAGTTTGGGTCCTGGTATCAGGTTTTGTGTTTGCTAAAAGCTAACTACTTGCTACTCTGCTTGTGTAGCCAATGCTTCCTTGCTTGAGCCAGTAGTAAGAGTAAATTAAAAAAGGCTAACCAGCTGAGTTTGAACCTGATGGTGCCCTAGGCCATGTAGCTTCACAATGAAAATGAAAGATACTCACAAGTGCTGTCCTGTTTGCTTGCGGTTGAAACACACTGAGAAAGCTTTGGCTTGGACCAGTTCATGTGACCATTGTCTCTGGCTGGGTTCAACTTCCATTGGGTGTCAAGTTGACTTTGTGAGAAAGATTGTGGCTGTTGGCGAAGGGTCTTCCGGTGAAGCGACCTCGGGAAAAGGGGTTGCCTGAGGCCGAGAGAGAGCAGCAGCGGTGGTTGAAGTTGATATGAGGCTCATTCCGGTTTCTCTGGCAGTGTTCAGAGTCCGGATTCCAGGAATGATATACAGCACTATCCCTGGTTGGCTCTGGAGGGTTTTCAGAGTGTGAATCGGAAGACAGCCCATGGTAGCCTAAATCCCCTGCTTTGGATTCGGGGGAGAGTGAACCATTGGTGGTTAATGCGCCTTTGATGGAGTTGTGTCGTAGGGCAGCAGATCACCTGGGGGTGGATTGGTCATCTTCTCACCTGCCGTGGAGTTCCTCCAGGTTTGGGGGAAGGTATTTACCTCTTGTCCCTGCAGCGGTGAAGCGTCGCTTACCCCTGTTTAAAGATTTTGCCGATGAGCTAAAGGCAACCTGGGATTCCCCTCGTTCACCCAAGCTGGTGCTACCAGGTCATGGCGGGTTCATGAATGTAAAGAGTATGTATGGAGGCGGAGCTCGTTTGCGCACCACTGATGGATGGAAAGCTGGCGAGTTACTTAGATCCAGAGGCTAACAAAGGGGCTAATCTTAACACAATGCTTTATAATAAAACAGTGCCAGTTCTTGGTGGGTCAGCCAGACTAAGTGTACAAGGTTGAGGATGTGGCATCCCGGTCGTTGAATGTGGTCACAATGCTTCAGATGTATCATATCGATTTGCTGTAGGAGCAACATGGATGCAGCTCTACTTTCTATGGTACTTTCTATACTCTATATCTCTACGAAGTGGAGAATGCACCCTTCTGGGTGCCCAGATATGGTTACCAGTTCGGCAGGTCCAACGTAGATCTTTATGCATCGCAAGAAAAACGTGCATTGTCGTCTGTTCTTCTCAATGAGGGATCTGGGTGCTTCGTTGGGAACGGATGCTTTGGTGTATCAATGGCCTTTGGAGAGGGTCCGTGGAGGCCACTGTGGAGAAGGTCTGTCAGAAAGGTCTGTTGTTGATTCTGGTGGCTACCCGTTGGCCCAGACAACCCTGGTTCCCGAGGATCATCCACCTGTTGGGCGGGGAACCGTGGAGGGTTCCGTGTCATCAGGATCTATTGTCCCAGGCGCATGGGAGGGTTTGGCACCCACAACCGCAGACATGGGATCTGTGGGTTTGGCCCCTGAAAGGTTGAATTTGATGGCGAGGGATTTACTCTCAAATTTAATTAGCACGTGCGCCCTCTATGAAAGGGTTGTCTACGTATATGTGGCGCGTGTTTGAGGGTTGGTGTCAGACTAAAAGAGTTTCCCCCTTTCAAAGCTCTTTGGAGGACAGATTTTTGAGCAGGACCTTTCTTTTTCCACATTGAAGGTTTAAATGGCAGCTATCTCGACGTGTCATGTACCCTGAGGTATCATCCGTTTGTGGTGCGGTTCCTGAAAGGTGTACGTCAGCTCAGACCAGTGTCTAAGCCTATTGCACCGACCTGGGACCCGGCTTTGGTCCTGAACACTCTGTGTGAGCCTCCGTTTGAACCAATGGAGTCTGTGGACCTGAAGGTCCGTTCATACAAAATTACCCTACTCATGGCCTTGTCGTCGGCCAAAACTGTTGGGGATATCCACATGCTATCAGTACACCCTTCCTGTTTGGAGTGCCTGGCGACTTCAAAGTGATCTTACATTCTAATGCAACTTTTTCTCCCGCGGTTATGTTTATGGCTTACAGGTCCCTGGCTTTCGAGCTGTTCCCTTTCTCACCTCCTCCGTTTGCTTCCAGTGAACAACTGAGGTTGCATGGCCTGTGTTTACGCACATACACTGGTTCTACAAAACATCTTTCCATGCCATAGACTGATCAGGTGAATCCAGATGAAAGCTATGATCCCTTATTGATCTCACTTGTCAAAGGGGAGGAGACAGGTTAAAGAGCTCCCGAGTGGCGCAGCGGTCAAAGGCAATGCATCTCAGTGCTAGAGGCATCACTACAGACACTGGTTTGATTCCAGACTGTATCACAACCGGTCGTGATTGGGAGTCCCATAGGGCGGCGCACAATTGGCCCAGTGTCGTCTGGGTTAGGGTTCGGCCGGGGTAGGCCGCCATTGTAAATAAGAATTTGTTCTTAAAACCTTTTTGGGATAGGGGGCAGCATTTTCACTTTGGATGAATAGCGTGCCCAGAGTGAACTGCCTCCTACTGTGGCCCAGATGCTAATATATGCATATTATTATTAGTATTGGACAGAAAACACTCTGAAGTTTCTAAAACTGTTTGAATGATGTCTGAGTATAACTGAACACATATGGTAGGCAAAAACCTGAGAAAAATCCAACCAGGAAGTGGGACATGTGAGGTTTGTAGTTTTTTAAAGCTTGGCAAACCGAATACACATTGAGATATGGATGAGGTTGCACTTCCTAGGGCTTCCACTAGATGTAAACTGTCTTTAGAAACTGGTTTGATTCTACTATAAAGGAGGGGCTCATGAGACCTCTTTGAGTCAGTGGTCTGGCAGAGAGCCTTGGTCTCATGACACGTGCTCCCGACAGGGTTACCTCTCGTTCCAGTGCTTCTCTGAAGACAAAGGAATTCTCTGGTTGGAACATTATTGATGTTTTATGTTAAAAACATCCTAACGATTGATTCCATACATCGTTTGACATGTTTCTAAAGGACTGTGATGGAACTTTTTGAGTTTTTGTCAGGATGAATTGCCTGCGCCTCATGAAGATGGATTACTGGGCTGAACACGCTAACAACAAGTGGCTATTTGAACATAAATGATGGAACTTTATGGAACAAATCAGTCATTTGTCGTCGAACTGGGACTCCTGGGGAGTGCCTTATAATGAAGATCAAAGGTAAGTGAATATTTATGGTGTTGTTTCTAACTTTGTTGATTCCAAAATGGCAGATATTCCTCTGGCTGTTTTGGGTTCTGAGCGCCGTTCTCAGATTATGCTTTTTTAAAATCTGACACAGCGGTTGCATTAAGGAGAAGTCTCTTTAATTCTGTGAATAACACTAGTATATTTTATCAATGTTTATTATGATTATTTCTGTAAAATCACCAGATGTTTTGGAATCAAAACATTACTGCACGTAAGGCGCCAATGTAAACTGAGATTTTTGGATATAAATATGCAAGTTATCGAACAAAACATACATGTATTGTGTAACATGATGTCCTATGAGTGTTATCTGATGAAGATCATCAAAGATTAGTGATGAATTTTATCTATATTTCTGCATTTTCGAATTGGCTGTGATCTAACATAATCATATGTTGTGCTTTAGCTGTAAAACATTTTTTAAATCGGACACGATGGGTAGATTAACAAGATGTTTATCTTTCATTTGCTGTATTAGACTTGTTAATGTGTGAAAGTTACATATTTCTAAAACATCTTGAATCTCGCGCACTGCCTTTTCAGCGGATTGTTGTCGAGCTAGAAAGGTTAACTGACATGCTTAGTTAAATAAAGGTTAAATAAATTGAAAAAATAAGGATTTTTAAGCCTTCAGACAATTGAGACATGGATTGTGTATGTGTGCCATTCAGAGGTTGAATGGGTAAGACAAAATATTTAAGCGCCTTGAAGGGGTGCGGGGTGTTCTTAATGTTTTGTACACTCAGTGTATATGAATATGAACAAGGTTATCCGCATTTGTGACCAGCTTTTTGTCTGTTTCGCTAATCCAGCGTAGGGTAGGGCGCTTTCTAAGCAGGGTCTTTCTCATTGAATTGTGGATCTCCCTGGCATATGACAGCAAAAGGACAAGGGTTGCCTAGCGGTGTGCGTGCTTACTCCACTAGTGGTGTGGTGGCTTCTTGGGCATTGTTCAGGGAAATGACAATTGGTGATATCTGTGCTGCAGCAAGTTGGGGTTCCCCCACATACCTTGGTGAGGTTTTATCGCTTGGATGTAACTGCTGTCAATGTGTTCTTATGATGGGTCCGGGAGTGGGTGTTAGGCAGCACGCAGGTTTCGCATTTATCAGGGTTATCCACGGTTCCTTGTAGGTTTGAGCCTTTAGCTGCCCTGTCTATCCCTGTACTATAGCCAGGAACTATAGCCAGGAAGGCGGGGCTTCAGGGGGCGGGCTCATCATCCATTGGGCATGATTTCAGTTTTCTTCAGGTGAATATGATTGGTTGTTGACTCCCAATAGTATGTTATACCTTGTTCCCTCCTTCAGGGAATAGTAGTTATATTCATGCCATGGTGTTTGGGTTAGAGTTTGGGTGTTTCTGGCATGGAGCCACCCTGAGGCCCAGGGATGTGAGTGGAGTGAGTGTTTGTCCGGTGTTGGTGCTGGCAGACATTTTAGATTAAGTGTAGAGTCAATACTCAGACTCCGGTGCCATTGTCTGTCCTATGGGTGCTATATGGGTCTCTCTCGCCCTCTCTCTGCAGTGTGAATAAGGGGGATTCATGGAGATAGTTTCACTAGGACACTTAGCCTATGGAGAAATTACTCTCTGGAGCCCTATGGAAAAGATCAACTGTTATTGTTGTTTTTGTGTATGCAACTGAAACTGTAGTCACTAGTCAGCGGTGCAGGTAAGGTGCTGATGATGGCAGGCTTAATGGTCATATAAATATAACAATCCTTGGGTAATGCGCACACCTTACTCTCAAGAGCAAGCCACTACCGAGTCTGCTGCTTCTGTTTTGGAGGATGATATTCTCTCATCTCTTAAGGAGTTTTTGTCATTCATCCTATAGCATGTTCCCATGTTGCTCTCTGATTGGTTTGTCGTATGTAATACGTTTGTTTTTTTAAGTAATTAGGCATGTATGTAGGCTTCTATGAAGTCGGAAGTTACCATACACGTTGGAGTCATTAAAACTTGTTTTTCAACCACTACACATTTTTTTTGTTAACAAACTATAGTTTTGGCAAGTCAGTTAGGACATCTACTTTGTGCATGACACAAATAATTTTTCCAACAATTGTGTACAGATTATTTGACTTATAATTCACTGTATCACAATTCCAGTGGGTCAGAAGTTTACATACACTAAGTTGACTGTGCCTTTAAACAGCTTGGAGAATTCCAGAAAATTATGTCATGGCTTTAGAAGCTTCTGATAGGCTAATTGACATCATTTGAGTCAATTGGAGGCGTACCTGTGGATGTATTTCAAGGCCTACCTTCAAACTCAGTGGACACCAGCTCTGTCTGGAGGAATGGGCCAAAATTCACCCAATTTATTGCGGGAAGCTTGTGGAAGGCTACCCGAAACGTTTGTCCCAAGTCAAACAATTTAAAGGCAATGCTACCAAATACTAATTGAGTGTATGTAAACTTCTGCCCCACTGGGAATGTAATTAATTAAATAAAAGTTTAAATAAATCATTCTCTCTACTATTATTCTGACATTTCACATTCTTAAAATAAAGTGGTGATCCTAACTCACCTAAAACAGAGAATTTTTCTTGGATTAAATGTCAGGAATTGTGAAAAACTGAGTTTAAATGTATTTGGCTAAGGTGTATGTAAACTTCTGACTTCAACTGTACCTATTTTTGTATTGGCAACAACTGATGACTGATATTGCGCTAAGAGAAAGGCTGTGTGGTGTCTTTTGTCAAGTGTTTTGCTCTTACTCATCTTTTTTTGCTAGGGGTGATATTTAGCTCTGGCAGAAATACAGAATATGAATATCGTCAGTGGGAGAAAAGAACGTTCATTTAGCATTGAGTTACTATGTAGTTTGCCATCCACTATTCAGTAACTTCGGTTGCATTTTAGTGGATTATATATTTCGTGGACATAAATTATTTTCTGTCATAACCCATCCCTAAAATGTGAATGATACAAATCATTGTTGATCTATTCTGTCTGGCTATTTATTGTCCTCATGAATTGCAATGTCTTTTACAAATCATAGGTCTATTTTCATAACTCGTCTGAATAATTTAGATATGGCACCCCCTTGTGGCAGAAGACAGAAATACGTCACCTGTGGTGTCTATTCTCATCCTCTGATCTGTGAAGATCAGACAAGATCAAGCGTTCTAAACAAATCAATGACTTCCAGGAAGGTTACATAAGATGGCATCACTCTAAAGACGAATTCAGAGTACACAGCCGCAGAGCTGCGATAGTTGTGGCCCATTGTGACATACCTAAGGGCCAGTCAAGAGAGCACGTTTTTCTGTTTCTTTTTTCATGTAGTAAAATATTCATTAATTTTAATCAAGTCTCAGACCGGGGGGGGGGTCAAAGGGGTCAAGACCGAGACCAGAAAAATGCGAGTCCCATTCATGTCCATGATTCTAATTTTGTCCCCAAAAAAATGCATGCTGAGGGAAAATAGAGCCTCTCTACAAATTATTACTACCTCAAACACAGTGGCGAACAATGGGCCTTCTATGCCGTCAGAGAAGGGCTAAGGATTTTTTAAATTATTATAATCATATAAAAATAATGATAATGATATTATTATTTTCAATGTTGATCTGATTTGATTTCTTCAAATTCTGTTGGAAAGGAAAAGGTTAACATTGAAGCGAAAAAAGATCTAATCAGGATTTTTCTTTGCTGGTCTCTGGGGAGAAACATCTAGCTAGCTGAGTCAGCCATTCGCTAGGCCATCAGAAGCTTGATAAAGGCAACTGTATTAGGGTAATATTTTGGAGTGACAGTGGAATCAACCAATCACATTTTGACTTAATGAGTGGGACCGTTTTTATAAAAACGTATGAAAACTTCTTCTTTCTTGAAGGTCAACAATAGCGAACAGTAGTTTTCCCATGGTATAGCTAGCTAGTTAGCGTTTGTTTTTGGCTAGTTTGCAGCGGCTGTAGCAAGTGTTACCAAAGAGGATGTTGTTGCTAATTTGTTAGCTTCTCCGTTTTCAAGAATAACTTTCAACAAGAAGCTAAGATTGAAATGATCATCATCTGGTGAGTAGAACTATGTTTTTTTTTATTGCAGCACGTTTGCTGTTGTTAGCCATCTCTTTGAAAATAACTTTTGTTTGTGAAACATTGTTGCATTTAACTTGGAATGGACAGCATTTCAGCAACATGAAATCTTATTAAAATCTGTTCATATACACCCTCTGGAAGGATATAACACTTTAAAAAAAATCTGACAAGCGACCACTTATATGGTCATTTTCACGTTTTAATAAATTCATAGAATGTTTGGGAACTACAGTATACTAAGACATTTGTGAAAATGCTATAGCAATATAGAGTGGGAAAGAGGCTGTGCGTTTGGACAATTAATAGACACTGCAGTAAATAAAACCAAATAAAAACATCTGTCTTGTCCGGTGACGTGTCGAAAAGCTCCCCCTGCCAGAATCCCCCCCTCGCGTGAACGCGCACACACTCAATTCATCATTGCTGCAACTTGCTGGCTAGTTGAGATTTCTGATCACGTTAGGCTGCGTTTCATTTTATCTTTATGTCGGTTTGATCGCGGGGGAGGCACTAGGTAATGTCTGCAGTTTTCGGTTTGGCTATTTGTTTCAAGTGTATTAGTCTATAAATAAATCTCTTTGCCAAAAACCGTCATCTCTCCCATGTCTTATTCGACTAGTAGTTGGTTTGAAATGTTTATTGCTCGCCTACATTTTATTCCCTCCTCTATGCTTAATATAACACACATACATTAATTATTAAGTTTAGTTGCCTATCATGATGTGAAGTTTGTTCTATGGAAAGTATTTGACTCTAGCCACAAAATGAAGGAAGTTAGAGAGGGGGGGTTCGGCAAGGCTATTTTCTTGCCTACCGAAAATACCCCCCCCCCCCCCCCCCCTTCTATCTTGGGACTGCATGGCCTGGCACACTTCCTAATCATTTTTGGTGACCAATCATGCCCTCTGATGTGTGCCACAGGATATCTATTGGACTCTAGTCACAAAAGGAAGTGGTTATTTCACTAATAATAGTTTTCAGAGCCCTCTACTGTTCTCTCTACCCATCCCTCAATCCCCCATCCCGTCGTGCTTTTCCCTCTTAAGGATTTTTCTACATTATTTGTACACTTCTTCTGTTTTAGTTTTTAAGAATGTGGGTACAGTAGTAATAATAAAATACATCTAAAAAATTGTACTCTGGGCAAAAAAGAAAGTTCAAATGTATAAGTCAACATGAGTGCATATCCATAATCACAGTAAACTGTTGTAATAATAGAAGTTTACATACACTCAATATTTGGTAGCATTGCCTTTTAATTTGTTTAACGTGGGTCAAACATTTCGGGGTAGCCTTCCACAAGCTTCCCACAATAAGGTGGGTGAATTTTGGCCCCATTCCTCCGGACAGAGCTGTTGTAACGGAGTCAGGTTTGTAGGCCTCCTTGCTCGCACATGCTTTTCAGTTCTGCCCACAAATCTTCTATAGGATTGAGGTCAGGGCTTTGTGATGGCCACTCCAATACCTTGACTTTGTTGTCCTTAAGCCATTTTGCCACTACTTTGGAAGTATGCTTGGGGTCATTGTCAATTTGGAAGACCCATTTGCGAAAAAGCCTTAACTTGACTGATATCTTGAGATGTTGCTTCAATATATCCACATAATTTTCCGTCCTCATGATGCTATCTATTTTGTGAAGTGCACCAGTCCCTCCTCAGCAAAGCACCCCCACAACATGATGCTGCCACCCCCCGTGCTTCACGGTTGGGATAATGTTCTTCTGCTTGCAAGCCTCCCCCTTTTTCCTCCAACATAATGATGGTCATTATGGCCAAACAGTTCTATTTTTGTTTCATCAGACCAGAGGACATTTCTCCACAAAGTACGATCTTTGTGCAGTTGCAAACCATAGTCTGTCTTTTTATGGCGGTTTTAGAGCAGTGGCTTCTTCCTTGCTGAGCGGATTTTCAGGTTATTTCGATATAGGACTCATTTTACTTTGGATATAGATACTTTTGTACCTGTTTCCTCCAGCATCTTCACAGGGTCCTTTGCTGTTGTTCTGGGATTGATTTGCACTTTTCGCACCAAAGTACGTTCATCTCTAGGAGACAGATAGCGTATCCTTCCTGAGCGGTTTGACGGCTGCGTGGTCCCATGGTGTTTATACTTGCGTACTATTGTTTGTACAGATGAACGTGGTACCTGTCAGGCGTTTGGAAATTGCTCCCAAGGATGAATCAGACTAGTGGAGGTCTACCTTTTTTTTTTCTGGAATTTTCCAAGCTATTAAAAGGCGCAGTCATTTAGTGTATGTACACTTCTGACCCACTGGAATTGTGATACAGTGAATTATAAATTAAATAATCTGTCTGTAAGCAATTGTTGGAAAAATTACTTGTGTCATGCACAAAGTAGATGTCCTCACCGACTTGCCAAAACTATAGTTTGTTAACAAGAAATTTGTGGAGTGGTTGAAAAACCAGTTTTAATGACTCCAAACTAAGTGTATGTAAACTTCCGACTTCAACTGTATAATCACATTCAAACACATGTACACAGTACATATACATAAACTTGTATTTTATTTAACACAGCCTACCCCGGCCAAACCCGGATGACACTGGACCAATTGTATGCCACCCTATGGGTCTCCCAATCACGGCCGGATGTGATGCAGCCTGGATATTGACAGGACACTCAACTTCTCTTATCTCTTTTCCTACATCAGATATGCAGGTGACATTTCCACCTGGGTGACAGCACAGAATCAGCAAGACGGAGATGCTCTTCATCCGAGGGAATGCCTGCCCGTTCTCAGATGTTAGATCACCGAGATGATCACGTCATTTACATTCCAGCCCTTGTCAGCTCCAGATTTGACTACTTCAACTCACACCCTGCTGGAATCTCTGCATTATCAGATTCCCCTCTGTTATTAATCTCTATATTGGAATCAATAAAGTTTATTAAAATGCTGTACTTTTATTAACATATACAGTACACTACCGTTCAAAAGTTTGAGGTCACTTAGAAATGTCATTGTTTTTGAAAGAAAAGCTCATTTTTTGGTCAATTAAAATAACATCAAATTGATTAGGAATACAGTGTAGACATAGTTAATGTTGTAAATGAATATTATAGCTGGAAACGGTAGATTTTTTAAATAATATCTATATAGGTGCCCATTATCAGCAACCATCACTCCTGTGTTCCAATGGCACGTTTTGTTAGCTAATCCAAGTTTATCCTTTTAAAAGGCTAATTGATCATTAGAAAACCATTTTGCAATTATGTTAGCTTCAGCTGAAAACTGTTGTTCTGATTAAAGAAGCAATAAAAGGGGCCTTCTTTAGACTAGTTGAGTATCTGGAGCATTAGCATTTGTGGGTTCAATTACAGCCTCAAAATGGCCAGAAACAAATACATTTCCTCTGAAACTCGTCAGTCTATTCTTGTTCTGATGAAGGCTGTTCCATGCAAGAAATTGCCAAGAAACTGAAGATCTCGTACAATGCTGTGTCCTACTCCCTTCACAGAACAGCACAAACTGGCTCTAACCAGAATAGAAAGAGGAGTGGGAGGCCCCGGTGCACAACTGAGCAAGAGGACAAGTACATTTGAGTGTCTAGTTTGAGAAACAGACGTCTCACAAGTCCTATGACTATGTTCTGAGTGGATCTTCGCCTGGACTTGGATAAAATATTTGGTAGGAACATCCATCTGGAAGCTTCTGATGTTCTTTTTTTTTAAGTCCAAGATTCTCCACTAATGAAATTTATGTGATGAATTTGATTAAAGTTCTTCCAAAATATTACATCCATAAAATTACATTTAAGAAAAAAACATCCTATTCAATATTTTTAAAGTAAAAAAAAAATACACTTTCCACATTGAATACTATGCTCTGTAAAAATAAGAAGGTAATGAAATCAATTGATACACTTAAGCTTTCCAAATTTATTTGAATGTAAAAACAATGTACTGTATGTGTTTGTTTTTATCTGATGGTTTATGATGTTTCGTGTTACTATTTAAGAAGGATGTATACATTTTTGGTACACATTTGAATTTGTAGCCTTCATAATGCATGGAATAAAAATAAAATGTTTGGTGAGGGAGAAGAAATCGTGGTTGAAGGCTCTGTTGCGAGATGGACGCCGCATACTTTGACATTTTCTTCAGTCCAGCCAGAGTCTGTTGAAGAACAGGAAGTTACCAAACCACAGAAGATGAATATATGTAGTTTTCGGCAATGACTTTATGGGAATACTAGCAACTTGTAAACAAATACCCATTCCTATAAGTACTATTTGAATAGTAATGTTAAATAATACACATTGGCTGTTAAGCCAATTATATTTTATGATTGTTGCCTCCCCTTTTAAGTTTATTGTGATGGTAATGATGATTGTTTTTGATTATAATTATTAGGTGGAGGTCGCTAGCTACAATGGTATCTTCAAAGTAGCCTAGCTTTTAGGAGTATCCTACCAATAGCTGCCAGTCTAATAAATCAATTTAATATACACAATGACATAGAAATCCATTAATATTTTGTTTAGGAAGGTCATAAGAAAACATGATACTAAAACAATGTATTTCAAAAGAACAGAATAGCATGTTTTAAGATGTATTTCTCTGTGCTATAGTAGCTGAGGCTATGTTTGTTTACATGTCAACAAAATGAATTAACTTGCTTTGCTCTTTCAGATAGGGTATAGCAATCAAAACATCTGGCCTGCATAGACTTCTGTAGGATTATTTGGGAAAGTAAGTGCCAACAAGCTTCATGAAGACACCCTCAAAGATGCCCTCTGGTGGTTTGAACGAGCATTAACTGCAACAATGGCTGACAGTAAAATACAATGAAGTCATGCATTGTAACATGCAGTACTATACCGCAGCATCACGCAAGCTGTATGATGCAACTTTTAAATAAGGAACCACTGTAGCCACTATGCAGTGCAAACTAGCTTGACTTACTATGAAGTTAGAGAAATAAGTTGAGGAAAAAGTAACTAAACAAAACATGTTTTATTATCACCTTAAACAATGTACAGTATTCATCCTGTCTTGAATGAAAATGTCATATTTTGCTATGTATAAATGTGATCTCTGACGAGAGGGTTCTCCTCTATATTGCTTTGCAAACGCTACACTTCTCCATTCAGTAGTGGGGCAAGACACCTTGAAGATGATGTGTACGGGGCATTACCTTATTCAGTTGCGTAACGCACTTATGCAGGTGTGGCTACCTTGCAGGCTTTGAATAGGTTTAATTCAACCGCTAAAAACCCTCCCACTTGCTGGCCAACAAATTTTCTCATGGAGTTTTCATTCAATATGTGTTTTTTTTCTTCTGAAGTCATCACTTTAAATACGTTGTAGGAAATAGAATTTTGTCGACAGACTCACTCAGACTCGAAAGACTCACCGCAAAATATATTTGGTGGTGGGGGTGCTGCGCAGAACTTTTAGTTGTTGCCCGCACTATAGACGGCTATATTGGTCCTCTAATACGACTAGTAAAGGCCCAGTGCACTACTTTTGTGGGGAAACATTTTTTCCATTTTTTTATTTATTCAGATTTTTCAAGGGGTATATATATATATCAAGATAACTGGTTTAGAATATTAGGGATCAATGAGAGAAAGCCATCTACAATAAATATATGCATATTCATCTCTGTTTCAATACCAATTGGTAGATTTAAAAATACTCTTATTTAGGCTTAGCAAAGTATCACAATCATAAAAATAACTGGTTTGGAGAGCCTTTATACAAGAAAACGGTGGTTTGATTAATTCAGAGAATTGCCACGTTCAGTTCTTCAACCCATGGTAACATTGGAAGATTAGTGTACATATAATTATTATAGGGAAATAGGGTACAATAGTAGGCTACACCCTAGTCCAGGGTTACTCAACTCTTACGTTACGAGGTCTGGAGCCTTCTGGTTTTCTGTTCTACCTGATAATTAATTGCACACACCTGGTGTCCGAGGTCTAAGTCAGTCCCTGATTAGAGGGGAGCAATGAAAAAATGCAGTGGAACTGCCTTCGAGGTCCAGAGTAGAGTTTAAGGGCCCTAGTCTATTGCCTGCACTAACCATGGAACTGTGTGATGACACGGCCAAGCATTGAGTAATTGGTTGGTTTCAAACTGTTATACCTTTGCTCCATAATGATTGAATTAGCATATATATTTTTTTTTATATATGTTATCAACTGTTACTAATGATCCTCAGCAACAACCACACTGTGTTTATAGAAGAAGCAAATCAAGGTAAATGAAACAATGTAATTAAATTCAACGATAGGCTATACTATACCAAATGAAGGGAACTAACAGCAAATAGGCATTTGAATATGTGTGGTTATTAGGCCAACTGACGGTCGATACTGATAGTGGCCAATATTTAACATGATAGAAATAGGAAACAGAAGGTCGTGGTAGCCTATAATTAAGACATTAAAATCCCCCTTTACCATCAGACTACTAATATACCTAGATCTTATCAATAGCTCTTATCAAGTAGATTACAGTGCATGGAGAATGGTGTTATTTCTATTGGAAAAAATAAAGTACATGCTTTTTCCACTTGGAACCAGTAGGTTTGCTAGACCTTGTTCATGGTTTCCTCCCATGTAAAGGTGGTGGAATTATTTGAGTCAAAATCAGAACGCGAGGTGTCTGTGGACACACCTCTGCCACACCTTCATTTGTTCGATCTCCACCCTAAACAAATAGCAGGTGAATATTGCTGAAGTTCAAGGTCAGAATACTTTTAGAGAGAAAAGTGCATAGGAAGGGAATGATGTTCCATTTACACACGCTTAACTTGGGTTGGAATTCCTCCCTAAGTGAATTCATAAAGTTTTTGGTGACAATAAGCTTTGAAATCAGCATATTTTGTGTTATGGTTGGCATATAATCACAAAACAAGTACTAGGGTAGTGAATTGATGTTAGCATCAGCTGTAAGTTAGCAAGGAAAGTTAGCCTACAAAGCTGGAAGCTACCGGTATCTTCTGGCATTGTAAAGTGTTCTACCCTGTATGGACATTGTTTTGTGAACATTAATGAACAATTTCAACATTTCTGCATGCCGTGTTGCGTTATTCAAGTGTGTTAAGTTTTGTGCAGAATGAGTGGGGAGCCAACATGTTTCAGCCCCGACTTCCAGTGCTCTAGAAATGAGTAAGTGGAGCAGGCAAGAAGCAAGGTGCACTCGCGCTATAAGGAGCATCGGCTCCAATGATAGACAGACTTGATTCTCTCAATCAGTATAGGACGCGAGACGTGAGACACATTTGACAGAAGTACCTAAAGTAAAACAAATTCTAGTACCTAAAGTAAAACAAATTCTAGTACCAAACCGTTTTTCATGTTCTAGTACTAAAAAAGTACAGAAGTTTTAGTGTACTGTGAAACACTACAATTTAGTGACTTGCTCCTGCAGGTTCATTGCTCTACAACATTTCCTCACACAAGAAGCAGCGCAGGTCCTAATCCAGGCACTTTTCATCTTCCGTCTGGACTAGTGCAACTCTCTGTTGGCTCGGCTCCCTGCTTGTGCCATCAAACCTCTGGAATGTATCCAGAATGCCACAGCCCACCTCGTGTTCAACATTCCCAAGTTCGCCCATATCAAACCTTACCTCTTCAACTAGTATCTTAAGTAAGACATCTGTAATACAATTGCACAGAGGGTTCTACATCAGTGGAGGCGCATCAGAGGAGGAAGCGGAGGACCATCCTCAGTGAATTTCAAAAATGTTTAAATACTTAAATATAGCACCATGGTGTAGCCAGATGAAAGCTAGTTTCCATCCTCCTCTGGTTACAATGACTTCAATACAAAACCTATGAGGCTCATGGTTCTCACCCCCTTCCATAGACTTACACAGTAATTATGACAACGTTCAGAGGACGTTCTCCAACATGAACAAACATATTATCCAACCAACCAATAATTAATCTAGTATTGAAAGCAGAAGCTACAGCTAGCTAGCACAGCAGTGCATAAAACATGGTGTGTAGTTGACTCAAAGAGAGAGAAAGACAATAGTTGAACAGTTTTGAACAAATGTATTTTTTTTAATGAATGAGAAGCAAGAGAGAGAGAAAGAGAGAGAGCTATATTTCTTTTGTTTCACTTTCACTTAGCTAGTGAATGCAGCTAGCTAGTTTAGCCTACTCAAACACCCGGCTTAAACAGAGAGGGATGCTATGTTATCTAGCTGGCTATGGCTGTCCAACACTGGAACTCTTCCAAGTCAACGTAAGCTTTTACCACCAGGTAAAACCACCAGTGTAACGGCTAAACTGCTGTACTGCATGATTGCAGCGGGTTTACTAACGCGTTAGTTATAGTAGCTATGTTGACTTTAGCTAATATGGTGACAACGATGTACGCTGAGTGTAGCGGTTAGCAGTTATGATAGGAAAGTTTGGCTTGGAAAGGTTTTTTCACCTGATCACAGAAATCTGAAGCGAAAAGGTGAGAGGAGGAGAACACGTAGATGTGAGAAGGAATTACACAATGAGCAAAATGTTAATGCTGTTTTTATGTGGCTGCTTTGAAAGTGAACTGTGTTTGCGTGTGATCAGGGGTGTATTCATTCCGCCGATTCTGTTGAAAATATTTCTTAAAAGGAAGCAAACGGAATGAAACGGGGATAAACATACATGAGTTTGTCCAATAGAAACTCTCGTTTGCAACTGTTGGACTAATGATTATACCCTAAATCATCAAGATGCAGGCAAGAGTGTGCAAGGCGGTATTGAATGTGTCACTGTCTGTCACCTTGATTACTAAAATATTTATTTCGACGTGTGCACCTACATTGTAAACTTTCATTCATAGGCTAGGTTGTAGCAACCTCGTGATGGGTATAGGGAAAGTTTGAGTATCATGTAGTCGCCTAAACCTATCGATGTTACATTGAGCTGGGTGAATGGAATATGAATGACAATATGCTGTAATAGAAATAAGGCCATGCTCATAAAAAAAATAATCATCCTCCCTCATATGTCACCAACCACCATTGTTCTACATGGAATCCAATAAGGTTTTACCTGGAACCAAAAAGGATTCTCCTATGGGGACAGCCGAAGAACACTTTTTTCTAGGAGTGTAGTGCTCCTGCTCCTAGGTCAGGGTTTCCGAAACTATTTGTAACGTGACATAAGGTAATGTAACACATCATACTAACTAGCGGTGTAAGTAAAATATCCTACATATAGTTCTGATTTTAGGCTGGCCGTACAGACTGCACGCACATGATAATAATATGGTGCCGAAGAGGATGGCTGACATTTTACATGCTCCTAACCAACTGTGCCATTTTATATTCGTTTTTTTGCGTTGTTTGTAACTTATTTTGTACATAATGTTAAAAAGAACTTCTGGACATCCGAACAGCAATTACTCACCTCGAACTGGAAGAAGCTTTTTCCTTTAACGAGCAGGATATACTGCTTTCCCGGGAACAGGCCCAAATCCCGTCATTTGCGTGAAGAAAAGACGGAGGAAACGGGGGCGCAGGTCGGGCTTCCTTCTGAGTATACGTAGGCGAGCGAGTAAACTCCCAGTGCCATCCATTCTACTGGCTAACGTGCAATCAATGAAAAATAAATTGATTGATGACCTACGATTAAGATTATCCTACCAACCGGACATTAAAAACTGTAATATCTTATGTTTCACTGAGTCATGGCTGAACGACGACACGGATAATATAGAACTGGCGGGATGCACCGGCAGAACAGAGAAGCTATGTCTGGTAAGACGAGGGGTGGGGGTGTGTGTCTATTTGTCAATAACAGCTGATGCGCGATGTCTAATATTAAAGAAGTCTCGAGGTTTTGCTTGCCTGAGGAAGAGTACCTTAGTGTGGCCTACAGCTTATCATATCTACCAAGAGAGTTTTCATCTACATTGTTCGTAGCCATCTATTCACCACCACAGACCAATGCTGGCGCTAAGACCGCACTCAACCAACTTTATAAGATCATAAGCAAAGAAGAAAATGCTCATCCAGAAGCGGGGCACCTAGTGGCTGGGGACATTAATGCAGTTTTACCAAATTTTTACCAGCATGTCACATGTGCAACCAGAAGAAAAAAAACACTAGACCACCTTTACTCCACACACAGAGATGCATACAAGGTTCTCCCCCACCCTCCTTTTGGCAAATCTGACAATTCTATCCTCCTGATTCTTGCTTACAAGCAAAAACTAAAGCAGGAAGTACCAGTGACTCGCTCAATACGGAAGTGACACAGATGCTACGCTACAGGACTAGACTAGCACAGACTGGAATATGTTCCGGGATTCATCCAATGGCATTGAGGAATATACCACCTCAGTCATCGGCTTCATCAATAAGGGCATCGATGACATCGTCCCACAGTGACCATACGTACATATCCCAACCAGGATTACAGGTAACATCCGCATCGAGCTAAAGGCTAGAGCTGCCGCTTTCAAGGAGCGAGACACTAATCCAGACGCTTATAAGAAATCCCGCTATGCCCTCAGACGAACAATCAAACGAGCAAAGCGTCAATACAGGATTAAGATTGAATCCTACTACACCGGCTCTGATGCTCGTCGGATGTGGCAGGGCTTGAAAACTATAATGGACTACAAAGGGAAACCCAGACGTGAGGTGCCCAGTGACACGAGCCTACCAGATGAGCTAAATGCCTTTTATGCTCGCTTCGAAGCAAGCAACACTGAGGCATGCACAAGAGTACCAGCTGTTCTGGAGGACTGTGTGATAACCCTCTCGGTAGCCGTTGTGAGCAAGACCTTTAAACAGATCAACATTCACAAAGCTGCAGGGCTAGATGGATTGCCAGGATGTGTACTCAAAACATGACCGGTGTAAGGGTTTTCCTGTGGTGAAGTAGAGGCGGACCAAAACGCAGCGTGGTTATATTGATTCATGTTTAATAAAAAAACGATAAACACGAACACTACAAAACAATAAACGTGGAAAACCAAAAACAGCCCTATCTGGTGCAAAACACAGAGACAGGAACAATCATCCACAAACACACAGTGAAACCCAGGCTACCTAAGTATGATTCTCAATCAGAGACAACTAATGACACCTGCCTCTGATTGAGAACCATACTAGGCCGAAACATAGAAATACCCAAAACCTAGAAAAACAAACAGACTGCCCACCCAACTCACGCCTTGACCATACTAAATAAATACAAAACAAAGGAAATAAAGGTCAGAACGTGACACCCGGACCAACTGGCAAGTGTCTTCACTGACATTTTCAACCTTTCCCTGACCAAGTCTGTAATACCAACATGTTTCAAGCAGACCACCATAGTCCCTGTGCCCAAGGAAGCGAAGGTAACCTGCCTAAATTATTACCGCCCCCTAGAACTCACGTCAGTAGCCATGAAGTGTTTTGAATGGCTGATCATGGCTCACATCAACAGCATCCTCCCAGATACCCTAGACCCACTCCAATTCGCATACCGCCCCAACAGCTTCACAAATGACGCTATCTCAATCACACTCCACACTGCCTTTCACACCTGGACAAATGGAACACCTATGTGAGAATGCTGTTCATTGACTACAGCTCAGTGTTCAACACCATAGTTCCCGCGAATCTCATCACTAAGCTAAGGACCCTGGGACTAAACACCTCCCTCTGCAACTGGATCCTGGACTTCCTGATGGGCTGCCCCCAGGTGGTAACGGTAGGCAACAACACAAGACAGTCGTGAAGAGGGCATGACAAAACCTCTTCCCCCTCAGGAGACTTAAAAGATTTGGCATGGGTCCCCAGATCCTCAAAAGGTTCTACAGCTGGACCATCGAGAGCATCCTGACCGGTTGCATCACCCACAGGGTATGGCAACTGCTCGGCATTTGACTGTAAGGCGCTACAGAGGGTAGTGTGTATGGCTCGGTACATCACTTTGGCCAAGCTTCCTGCCATCCAGGACCTATAAAATAGGCGATGTCAGAGGAAAGCCCATAAAATTGTCATAGACTCCAGTCACCCAAGTCATAGACTGTTTCCTCTGCTACCGCACGGCAAACGGTACTGGAACAACTCGTCTAGGACCAAAAGGCTCCTTAAGAGCTTCTACCCCCAAGCCATAAGACTGCTGAATAATTTATCAAATTGCCATCAGACTGTTTACATTGTGCTTGTGCACTGCGCACACTGACTCGGTACCCCCTGTATATAGCTATTGTGTTACTTTATTATACTTTTTTACTTTAGTTATTTGGTAAATATTTTCTTAACTCTTCTTGAACTGCACTGTTGGTTAAGGGCTTGTAAGTAAGTGTTTCACGGTAAGGTCTACACTTGTTGTAATCTGATACAGTCACGGGGAGATGCCAGGCAGGTATGCATGAGAGCGTGTCTGTACAATACATGGCCTGTATATGACATATTACAGTCAGTGACGTGTCCTTCATTCTAATCTACAGTACACCATTACTGCGCATAACCAGACTCCTGATTTCCTGTAAACCCTACCCCGACTGTTGAAGAGAAGTACAGTTCAGCATTTGAACTCTTCAGCGCTCCAGGCTTCACACATGCCTTAACTCCAGGATTCTAATTTACATTGGGATTTAAACTGTTAGAGATACTGAACTACTATTCTGACTCAAAACGGTGACTTTCCAGAAGCTGAAACAGTAATGTAGGTAAACGTCTGACTTGATATCTACTATAACTGCACTGTAATCAGTCTGTCATTGGTAAAAGTACAGCCACATAAAAGCTAACTAATGTTTTTTTTCTGTCTTACAGAAGTTCTGCTTTCCTGTAACTTCACCTTTCTGGAGGTGTTTCACCAAACTCAATTACCAAAGGGCTGTTTGTGACCTTCACTCTCCCGAACACAACACCGGGATTCTTATGTACAAAGTTAGAATTAACGGCTAAAGTGTACTGCCAGTAGTGCTGTTGCTGTATCTGGTGTTCTACGATGACAACATCTATTCCTGTCCCTAAGCTGCTGATGGACATTCTGGAAGAGCTGGGTGAAAATGACCTGAAAAGATTTCAGTGGTACATGATTCAGAACAAGTTTGAAAGCTGTCCCTCCATCCCATCAAGTCAACTGCAGAATGCAAAGAAGGAGGAAACAGTGGATATGCTGGTGCGGACCTATGGAGAGAATATGGCTGTGGATGTCACACTGGATATCCTACGTAGAATGAAAAACAATCATCTTGCTGACCAGTTAACTGAAGGTAGCTAGTGGTATATGAAATAAATCAATATTCATGACCACATTGTATTGATTATTTCCACCTTTTGTAATTCTGGGTCCAATCTTAGTGCTCATTTCAAAGGTGAAACTAAAACATTTCATTTCAGCTTGGAAGGAGCGTATAAAGATCTCTCCGTCAGTGGCACCATCTGAGAAAATGGCTTCCAGATCGTCTCTCCCAGAGGAGGATCTCTCTTGTCCTGTGTGTGGTGAAATCTTTGAGCGTCCTCTCATCCTGTCCTGTAGCCACAGCTTCTGTAAAGAATGTCTGGAGAAGACCTGGAAAAAGACCACATCTCGGGACTGTCCACTTTGCAGGAGCACATCTTCGATGGAATTACCTAACCTGGCTTTGAAGAACTTGTGTGAGTCCTTCTTACAGAAGACTGAAAAGAGAGCTCATACGAGTTTGGTAAGTCCTTTATGTTGGCATCAGGATCTAAGGAGCTCTGCAGTGTTCATAGTTAAAGATTCAAGCTCTTCTGTGCAGCTGCAGGAACACACAATTTGATTAATGTGTTCACAGGACAGCTATAGTTCTGGAACTTGAACTATTTTCAAAATACCTCTACTGCAGCAAGGTATATTCTTAATGTAACAAACTCTCGCAGGGTGACACCAAGAGCCAAGTTAATTAGCCATCATCTAACAATAACCTATGTAATTAGATATATTCATGAAAAATATTAGTACATTTTACCTCAGTAAAGAAGTTAGTAAGGTTGTTCCAAAAATGCAGTGGATTTTGAAAAGTGTAACTTGGTCAAAAAGAAATATGTCATAAAGAACACATTTCAAGAGGTTAAATAAAAAAAGAATATAGTAAGTGCCTATTAAGTGCCAAATAAAGTATAAGGTTGACCGTAACAGGGTGTCATGTCCTGACCTTATTTTCTATGGTAGAGTAGCTCAGGGCGTGACTGGGGGTTAGTGTAGTTTATTATTTATTATGTGGGGGTTCTAGTTTTGTTTTTCCTATGTTGGGGATTTTGTATGTTTCCCAATTAGAGGCAGCTGGTAATCGTTGTCTCTAATTGGAGATCATATTTAGGTAGCTTTTTTTACACCTGTGATATGTGGGATATTGTGTATGTTAGCACGCCATTGTCGTCACATTTTGTTTATTGTGCGGTTCACTTACTTTAAATAAAAAAGACGTGGAACCCAGATCACGCTGCACGTTGGTCCGAGTGTGCTTCCAACGCTGGTGACACAGGGTTGATGATTTCATCTTAAATCAGCCATAAATCCCGTTGTGAAATGGGGAATGGAAGCTTGTTGTGTGCAACAGGGAGTGGCAATTGAATGCAAGCTTTAAAAAATTATAGATATTGTTAAAATATTTCTAGCCTGTCTATGAGTAACAGGGTTGACGTGTTATGATCGACCCACTCAGTTTAACTCCAGAAAACACCAACAAATTGCCAAAAAGCATAGAACCAGCTCACCAGGTTTTACACTATGATTTTAATATTAGAAGTCTGTTTCTTTTGAATAAAAAAAAGGAACAGTTTCACCATATTAAAATGAGAGTTCAGTTCACATAACAGGGTTGACCTTAAAATGACCTTAAAATGAGGGACATACGTTAACGATATACTATTCACATCAAATAAAAAAAAATTATCTTCAGAAATGACTTGGTCAAAGCAACAAAATAACTAGGGCTTTACAATGATGGTGCAAAGTGTGGGGTTAAGTGGGTAAAAATCTTCCTTGAAGTCAAGGGTGCCCGGAGGGACAAGTCAAAATGCTGCATTTTGGCACTTCAGCAAGTCTTTATTCTTCTAAAAAAAACAGATTTATTGAATAATCCATATGGTCTATATTAAAGAGCACTTCAATTCATATACAGATGTAGGAAATTCATTTGATCACTCTTTTGTTGCCGAGACTTTTCCTGCACTAAAGAAAATGCAAACTTGTAGTGTATTTGAGTTTTAAAAAGGCTTCTGAAGATTGTCATTTCAACTTTGAAATTTCAGACTTGATTTGCCCTAATGGAAAATGTATCAACCCCTACAAAAATGTATATTTAATTATGATTTACATTTCCTATTTTCCTGCTAAAACAAAATGGCTCAAATGAAGATCCTACATCTGTAACAGGCTTATAAAATTCAATATTGGTCCACAATTTCTACTTAAATTATCAAAGGGATGCAAAAGGCACTATTTTCATGGAATGACTCAGTAGAGTTTAAGGTTACAGCTGAGTAATGCAGTTAGACTGCTCTCTCTCCAGTAAAATGAGTTTCTTTCAATGAGGTTATGTCCTATTCCAGGATGAAGTCTCATTCCAGACTGGCCTAAAGCCCCTTGAGGAGAAGCTGAAGGACTAAGAAAATTCAACAAATCTGTGCTCAAACAACTAAACACATTAAGGTGAGTACAAGTCAAACAAGGTTGCAGCAATAATGGACTTCACTTGTGAGAGCTATTCCTCTCACTGTTTTCAGAGCCAGGCCCGGAACACAGAGAGGCAGATTGAGGAGGAGTTTGAGAAGCTTTACCAGTTTCTACGACAGGAAGAGAAGGCCAGGATAGCTGCAGTGGGGGAGGAAGAGCAGCAGAAGATTCAGATGATGAAGAAGATTGAAGAGATGACCAGGGGTACATTATCACTTTCAGACACAATCAGAGATATAGAGGAGCTGCGAACTGAAGACATCTCATTGGTGCAGGTAAGAACTTCTCTCTTTCAGACACATAATGTAATATGTTGTTTTTTTTAACATAGATTCTAAATACATTCCACAGAAATATACATGAATTACATTGTTGATCACATTGATAAGTATGCCGTTCTTGTATTCATCTGCAGAACTACAAGGCCATGATAGAAAAGTAAGTGATATGCCTCCTCTCTTCTCTCTGGTTCTGAACCCAACCCCAAAGCATCACTGACTCCTGAATGTTTTCCCAGGACCCAGCGCACACTGCCCAATCCAAAGTTCCTCTCAGGAGCACTGATAAATGTAGCCAAACACCTGGGCAACCTGCAGTTCAGAATCTGGGAGAAGATGCAGGGGATCATCAAACACAGTGAGTACTGCACAATATAATAAATCAATTAATATGGTAAGTACTTTCATAATACATTATTGATCGTTTATTTTGAAGGGGTTGGGCAGTTCCACATCGTACATATTTATATTGGATAGGATAGAAAGGTTAAGATATAAGGGAGAGTTCTGAAATAGCCTAGGCCGAATTCGAACCCATGCTGCTGCTATATACAGTGCCTTGCGAAAGTATTCGGCCCCCTTGAACTTTGCGACCTTTTGCCACATTTCAGGCTTCAAACATAAAGATTTAAAACTATTTTTTTGTGAAGAATCAACAACAAGTGGGACATAATCATGAAGTGGAACGACATTTATTGGATATTTCAAACTTTTTTAACAAATCAAAAACTGAAAAATTGGGTGTGCAAAATTATTCAGCCCCTTTACTTTCAGTGCAGCAAACTCTCTCCAGAAGTTCAGTGAGGATCTCTGAATGATCCAATGTTGACCTAAATGACTAATGATGATAAATACAATCCACCTGTGTGTAATCAAATCTCCGTATAAATGCACCTGCACTGTGATAGTCTCAGAGGTCCGTTAAAAGCGCAGAGAGCATCATGAAGAACAAGGAACACACCAGGCAGGTCCGAGATACTGTTGTGAAGAAGTTTAAAGCCGGATTTGGATACAAAAATATTTCCCAAGCTTTAAACATCCCAAGGAGCACTGTGCAAGCGATAATATTGAAATGGAAGGAGTATCAGACCACTGCAAATCTACCAAGACCTGGCCGTCCCTCTAAACTTTCAGCTCATACAAGGAGAAGACTGATCAGAGATGCAGCCAAGAGGCCCATGATCACTCTGGATGAACTGCAGAGATCTACAGCTGAGGTGGGAGACTCTGTCCATAGGACAACAATCAGTCGTATATTGCACAAATCTGGCCTTTATGGAAGAGTGGCAAGAAGAAAGCCATTTCTTAAAGATATCCATAAAAAGTGTAGTTTAAAGTTTGCCACAAGCCACCTGGGAGACACACCAAACATGTGGAAGAAGGTGCTCTGGTCAGATGAAACCAAAATTGAACTTTTTGGCAACAATGCAAAACGTTATGTTTGGCGTAAAAGCAACACAGCTGAACACACCATCCCTACTGTCAAACATGGTGGTGGCAGCATCATGGTTTGGGCCTGCTTTTCTTCAGCAGGGACAGGGAAGATGGTTAAAATTGATGGGAAGATGGATGGAGCCAAATACAGGACCATTCTGGAAGAAAACCTGATGGAGTCTGCAAAAGACCTGAGACTGGGACGGAGATTTGTCTTCCAACAAGACAATGATCCAAAACATAAAGCAAAATCTACAATGGAATGGTTCAAAAATAAACATATCCAAGTGTTAGAATGGCCAAGTCAAAGTCCAGACCTGAATCCAATCGAGAATCTGTGGAAAGAACTGAAAACTGCTGTTCACAAATGCTCTCCATCCAACCTCACTGAGCTCGAGCTGTTTTGCAAGGAGGAATGGGAAAAAATGTCAGTCTCTCGATGTGCAAAACTGATAGAGACATACCCCAAGCGACTTACAGCTGTAATCGCAGCAAAAGGTGGCGCTACAAAGTATTAACTTAAGGGGGCTGAATAATTTTGCACGCCCAATTTTTCAGTTTTTGATTTGTTAAAAAAGTTTGAAATATCCAATAAATGTCGTTCCACTTCATGATTGTGTCCCACTTGTTGTTGATTCTTCACAAATAAATACAGTTTTATATCTTTATGTTTGAAGCCTGAAATGTGGCAAAAGGTCGCAAAGTTCAAGGGGGCCGAATACTTTCGCAAGGCACTGTATGTATTTCTGAGGCTTAGACCACTAGAACAACCCAGGTCACAAATTATTGATTGTTTTATATTATATTCTCTAACCAACAGAATGTCTGTCTTTTGTCTTACAGCTCCCGTGATTCTGGACCCCAACACTGCCGCCCCTTGGCTTTCTCTGTCTGACGATCTGACCAGTGTGAGTCAAAAATGGCAGCAGCAACCTATGAACCTAGAAAGGTTTGAGAATTATCAAATTGTACTGGGCTCTGAAGGGTTCAGCTCAGGAAAGCACAGCTGGGAGGTGGAGGTGGGGGACCATCCTCTCTGGGATATGGGTGTGGCCGAAGAGTCCATCGAGAGGAAGAAAAATCTGACTGTCACCAGAATGTGGAATCTGGGCTATTTGGTTGAGGAACAGCAAGTACATAGCAGGAGTAGGTGGGATCCTCCCTCTGCAGAGGAGACCGCAGAGGATCAAAGTGCAGCTGGACTATGACAGTGGGGAGGTATCTTTCTACGACTCCAAATATATGACTCACATCTACACTTATAAAGACATTAAATTTAAAGAGAGGATGTACCCATACTGTATGGTTGGACCCAGTAGTAATGCCACCAACCCTGATATAAAGATCTGCCAATCAGAGGTGTCTCTGACAATATTATCTCAGTGAGGTGTGTGTTTCTGTGTGTCTTTGTGTGTGTGAATTATTAACTTTCATAATGATGGTGATTATGTCTTGAAAATGAAATCAGATGAGAGATTAATCTGTTCATCTCTGTTAGTGTGTCAAGTGAAATAATGTGTGTGTGATTCTAGTTTCTCACAATAATGGTCAACTGGTATAATTTCTACTCTTTTAAATTCTGTATAATAGTGTATTGTGTTGTGGTTGGGGGGTAGGGGGGGGCTATTTTATTTTATCCACCTGTTGACTTTGTATTTGAATTATTCTACATCCATTTTTGAATTTATAAGTAAATTATATTTACCCATTGATTGTTGAAGAATATACTGTATGTTATAAATGCCTCATGAGCTTAGTACAACTGTCAAACCCCATCAGAACCCTTATCAAACTGTATTTGTCACATGCTTCATAGACAACCTGTGTAGACTAACAGTGAAATGCTTACTGATGGGTCCTTTACCATCAATGCAGTTAGATAAGATAAGAAATAGTGAGAAAATCTAATAAAAATGTGAAATAGTGACATGAGGAATAAATACAAAGTGAATAAAAATAAAGAGTATAAATAACATGGCTATATACAGGGAGTAGAATAGCACAGAGTACAGGGAGTACCAGCACCAAGTTGTGCAAGGATACGAGGTAATTGAGGTAGCTGCTGTATGTACTGTACATTTAGGTAGAGGTAAAGTGACTAGGCAACAGGAAAGATAATAGACAGTAGAAGCAGCATAAGTGTCACGCCCTGGCCATAGAGGCTTTTTATTCTCTATTTTGGTTAGGCCATGGTGTGACTAGGGTGGGCATTCTATGTCCTTTTTTCTATGTTTTGTATTTATATGTCTTGGCCTGGTATGGTTCTCAATCAGGGACAGCTGTCTATCGTTGTCTCTGATTGAGAACCATACTTAAGTACCCTTTTCCCCCACCTGTTTTGTGGGAAGTTAAGTTTGTCTTTGTTCAGGGCACATAGCCCAAAGCTTCACGGTTTGGTTTATGTTCTTCATTTGTCAGCATCATTTTGAATAAAGAAAAAATGTACACTTACCATGCTGCACCTTGGTCCAGTCCTTCAGCCAGCCGTAACAATAAGTGGTGTGTGGCGTTAGTATGCATGTTATATGTGTGAGTGGGAGTATGTAATGTGTGTGTGTGTGTCGGTGGGTGGGGGGTAAGTGTAAGAATGTGTGAGTGTGTGGGTAAAGTCCAGTGTGTGTGCAGAGTCAGTGCAAGAGAGTTAGTGCAATGTTTGTAAACAAACACTATATAGCCTATACAGGCTATGATTGTGGGTCCTATTCATTCCGCATCGTGGAAGTTGAGCGTTACAACATGATTGAAATTTAAAGGCAATGTTCCTGCTTTAGCCGGAGACTGCATTCACGGTAAACGCTGCATATGTCGGGTAAAACTAAATTGACCTTTACATTTCTATCTCAGAATCTGTAATGCTTCTGTAATGCTTCAGCTGTACAGATTGAATAGAGCCCTTTGATATAATGGATGGTGTGTCCTTGCATCCATAGCATCCAGTTTGAAACGCACGACTGAGACCAATGTAATATTTTGACACGGCGGGAATTGCATGCAACAACAAAGCACTACCTCCTTCCTGGACCTTGGCATGACTGTTCAAATGACCAGCTAACTATTTCAAATCAAATTGCATTGGTTACATACAAGGTTAGCAGATGTTAATGCAAATGTAGCAAAGTGCTTGTGCTTCTAGTGCCGACCGTGCAGCAATAGCTAACACGTAATCTAAGAATTCCACAACAACTACCTAATACACACACATCTAAAGGGACGGAATAAGAATATGTAAATATAAATATATGGCTGAGTGATGACAGAGCGGCATAGGCAAGATGCAATAGATATAAAATACAGTATATACATATGAGATGAGTAATGTAAGATGTGTAAACATTATTAAAGTGGCCTTATTTAAAGTGACTAGTGATCCATTTCTTAAAGTGGCTAATGATTCAAGTCTGTATGTAGGCAGCAGCCGCTCTGTGTTTGTGATGGCTATTTAACAGTCTGATGGCCTTGAAATAGTAGCTGTCTCTCGGTCCCAGCTTTGATACACCTGTACTGACCTCGCCTTCTGGATGGTAGCGGGGTGAACAGGCAGTGGCTCGGGTGGTTGTTGTCCTTGATCTGTTTGGCCTTCCTGTGACATCGGGTGCTGTAGGTGTCCTGGAGGGCAGGTAATTTCCCCCCGGTGATGCGTTGTAAGTGTGAGAGTTTTAGTTGACAAGCCAAATTTCTTCAGCCTCCTGAGGTTGAAGAGATGCTGCCTTCTTCACCACACTGTCTGTGTGGGTGGACAATTTCAGTTTGTCTGTGATGTGTACCCCGAGGAACTTAAAACTTTCTTCTTTCTCTACTGCTGTCCTGTCGATGTGGATAGGGTGGTGCTCCCTCTGCTGTTTCCTGAGGTCCACGATCATCTCCTTTGTTTTTTTGACGTTGAGTGAGAGGTTATTTTCCTGACACTACACCTCGAGTGCCCTCACCTCCTCTCTGCAGGCTGTCTCGTCGTTGTTGGTAATCAAGCCCGCTACTGTTGTGTTGTCTGCAAACTTGATGATTGAGTTGGAGGCGTGCCTGGCCACGCAGTCATAAGTGAACAGGGAGTACAGGAGGGGGCTGAGCACACTCCTTTGTGGGGCCCCAGTGTTGAGAATCAGCGAATTGGAGATGTTGTTTCCTACCTCCACTCCCTGGGGGCGGCTCGTCAGAAAGCCCAGGACCCAATTGCACAGGGTGGGGTTGAGACTCAGGGCCTCAAGCTTAATGACGAGCTTGGAGGGTACTATGATGTTGAAGGCTGAGCTGTAGGCATCGTCTGTAGGCCTGTTGGGGCGGTATGCAAATTGAAATAGGTCTAGGGTGGAAGGTAAGGTGGAGGTGATATGATCATTGACTAGTCTCTCAAAGCACTTCATGATGACGTAAGTGAGTGCTATGGGGCGGTAGTCAGCCATTTAGTTCAGTTATCTTTGCCTTCTTGGGTACAGGAACAATGGTGGCCATCTTGAAGCATGTGGGGACAGCAGGCTGGGATAGGGAGCGATTGAATATGTCCGTAAACACACGAGCCAGCTGGTCTATGCATGCTCTGAAGACGCGGCTAAGGATGGTGTCTGGGTCAAGTAGCCTTGCGAGGGTTAACATGTTTAAATGTCTTACGTCGGTCACGAAGGAGGAGGCCCACAGTATTGTATTATCCTCAAAGCGGGCAAAGGTGTTTAGTTTGTCTGGAAGCAAGACGTTGGTGTCCATGACTTGGCTGGATTTCTTTCTGTAGTCTGTAATTGCCTGTAGACCCTGCAACATAGGTCTTGTGTCTGAGCCGTTGAATTGCAACTCCACGTTTGTCCCTATATCAACATTTTGCTTGTTTGATTGCCTTGCGGAGGGAATAACTACACTGTTTATTTTCAGCCATATTCCCAGTCACCTTTCCATGGTTAAATGCGGTGGTTCGCGCTTTCAGTTTTGCACAAATACCACTATCTATCCACGGTTTCTGGTTAGGGTAGGTTTTAATAGTCACAGTGGGTACAACATCTCCAATGCACTTCTTTATAAACTCACTCACCGAGTCAGCGTATAGATCAATGTCATTCTCTGAGGCTGCGCGGAACATTTCCCAGTCCGCGTGATCAAAACAATCTTTAAGCGTACATCCTGTTTGAGTTTCTGCCTATAGGACAGTAGGAGCAAAATGGAGTCGTGGTTGGATTTGCCGAAGGGAGAGCGGGGGAGGGCCTTGTATGCATCGCAGAAGGTAGAGTAGCAAATGTTAGTGTATTGCCCGCGCAACAATCAATGTGCTGGTAGAATATAAGAAGCCTTGTTCTCAAATTTGCTTTGTTAAAATCCCCAGCTATAATAAATGCAGCCTCAGGATATATGGTTTCCAGTTTACATAGAGTCCAGAGAAGCTCCTTGAGGGCCGTCGTGGTGTCTGCTTGAGGGGGTATATGCACGACTGTGACAATAACCGACGAGAATTCTCTTAATATGGTCGGCATTTGATTGTAAGGAATTCTAGGTCAGGTGAACAAAAGGACTTGAGTTCCTGTATTATGTTTTTACACCATGAGTCATGAGTCATTAATCATGAAACATACACCCCTGCTCTTCTTCTTCCGAGAGAGATGTTTATTTCTGTCTGCACGACGCGTGAAGAAACCCGGTGGCTGTACCGACTCCATATCCCGATAGAGTCATGTTTCCGTGGAACAGAGAATGTTACAATCTGATGTCTTTTTGGAAGGCAACCCTTGCCCTAATTTCATATACCTTGTTATCTAGAGACTGGATATTGGCGAGCAATATACTCGGAAGCAGTGTACACGCTTTCGAAGTCTGACCAGGAGGCCGCTCCGTCTACCTCTTCTCCAGCGACGTTGTTTTGCGTCGGCCTCTGGGATTAGATCCAATGCCCTGGCTGGTGGTCCAAACAAAGGATCTGCTTCGGGAAAGTCGTATTCCTGGTCGTAATGTTGGTAAGTTGACGATGCTCTCATAGCTAATAGTTCTTCCCGGCTGTATGTAATAACACTTAAGATTTTCTGGCCTAACAATCAAAGAAATTATACATAACAAAACACTGCATAGTTTCCTAAGGACTCGAAGCGAGGCGACCATCTGTCAGCGTCATCTTGCAAATTAGTTTATCATTCCAGATCAGTTTCCTTTGTTGACGCCGAAAATAGTTTTTCTGGAAAGGAATTCTTGAAAAACTACTTTGGTTTATCAAAGTAAGAATGAAACCATATCCTCTGAAATAATCCACACATGCATTGAATTGTAGGTCTGCCTACGCACTTGCATACTACATCCAGTAGGTGGTGCTCCATACCATACAGGGGACAGAGAAGTTGACAGGTCTTGGTTCTCTGTGTGTGTATGCTGCAGGACTCAACAAATGCCAAGGAGCTCAGAGAAAGGGGTGAAGATTTGAGATGCAAACGGGTCCTGACACTTCTTGGACAAGATGGGGTTCAGAGACCGGGATGAGGGAGACCTGGGACCTGTGTAGAGTTTCTAGTGGAGGCACTATGGTGCGGAATACAGAAATATGCACGCAGGTACAGCACACTCTAACATGGTATTGTAGGATTATGATATGAGTGTTTCGATTCAAAAAAATGTAACTAGTGCTTAATTTTCATGGATAATACTTCCCTTATAGATTACACAGGACAAAGTGTGGACTAAATACAGAAAGTTGACACAATCAAGATCAATCCAGAAGAATCATCATGTGTGCGTGGAATCTCAAAGGCATCTGACAGTCTTCACTGATTTCACTGTGTATACACTTAACAGTCAATGTTGGTTTGTATTGCTCACACACCTGTGCCTGTGTTGTTCCCAGACCATATGGCGCTGCCCCCCTGCCCTGCGTCAGTTGTATTCAATTGACGGGAAGCTGCCGTGCCAGCTGTACCAGTGCTCGGGGGACATGGGCCTGGGAGTGCCCTTCAACATCGCCAGCTACGCCATCCTCACCTACATGATCGCCCACATCACAGGACTTGAGGTGGGGCAGACACCAGCTTAAATCCCCTATTCGCTAACACCCTCCCTTCGACACAAAGGATGATATTTTAAGTGTAATAACCGGTCTATAATAAAAGCAGGGTAGTAAAATAAGGTATTTCATTCCTGCCTCTCTCCCTCCATCCAGCCTGGTGAAAGTAGGTTCATGACAGATACAACAACTGAGATATACACACTGCAGTGACAGGTGTGTAAAGCTATGGCCACACAGACGCATGAAAACAAATACACATTCATCCTTCTGTATTTGTCCATCAAAAGTTCAACTATCTTTGGACTGGTTGCAAAACGTACAAATGCCTACATATTGTGCGTTTGACGGACGGTCGTCCATTATCCGTCAACGGATGACTCCCATTGCAAAACCATTGGCTCAATCAATCATTTTCTGACACAAAATGTCTGGCCGCGGCCCAAACGTAATGACTCTTCCCTTACAGCTCCAGAGAGATTCGGCCCTTCCCCAAGCTGAAGCTCATTCGGACAGTGGAAAAAAAAGAGATGACTTCCGTGCAGAAGACTAAGATCGTTGACTACAATCTCCAACGCATCATCAAAATGTAGATGGCAGTTTAAATGGCCTTCAATTAACTACAACGAACAAAAATAAAACACCGTGCAACAACTTCAAAGATTTCACTGAAGTATAGCTCATGTAAGGAAATGTGAATTGAAATAAATTCATTAGGCCCTAATCTATGGATTTCACATGATTCTGAATACAGATATGCATCGGTTGGTCAGAGATACCTTTAAAAAAAAAAAAATAGGGGCACGGGTCAGAAAACCAGTCAGTATCTGGTGTGACCACCATTCATTTGCCTCGTGTAGCGCGACACCCTCGCATCGAGTTGGTCAGGCTGTTAATTGTGGCCTGTGGAATGTGGTCCCACGCTTCAATGGCTGTGCGAAGTTGCTGGATATTGGCGGGAACTGGAACACTGTTGTACATGTCGATCCAGACCATCCCAAACATGCTCAATGGGAGACATGTCCGAGTATGCAGGCCATGGAAGAACTGGGACATTTCAGCTTCCAGGAATTGTGTACAGATACTTGCTACATGTGGCCATGCATTATGCGGAAACATGAGGTAATTGAGGCGGATTAATGGACCGACAATGAGCCTCGGGATCTCGTCATTGAATTTCTGTGCATTAAAATTTCCATCGATTAAAATGCAATTATTAATTTATTGTAGCTTACACCTGCCCATACCCTCACCACCACGGGTCACTGTTCACAACGTTGACGTCAGCAAACTGCTTACCCACGCAACACCATACAAGCCATCCGCCTGGTACAGTTGAAACTGCTGCGACTTCTGTCGCAGTCATTCTCTAAAATGACAGAAGTAGCTTATGGTAGATAAATGTACATTCAATTCTCTGGCAACAGCTCTGATGGACATTCCTGCAGTCAGCATGCCAATTGCACGCTCCCTCAACTTGACATCTGTGGCATTGTTGTGACAACTGCACATTTTAGTTGCCATTTGTCCACAGCACAAGCTGCAGCTATGTAATGATCATGCTGTTTAATCAGCTTCTTGATATGCCACACCTGTCAGGTGGATAGATTATCCTGGCAATGGAGAAATGCGCCGTAAAAGGGATGTAAACAAATTGGGATCTTTTATTTCAGCTCATGAAACATGGGACCAACACTTTAAATGTTGTGTTTATATTTTTGTTCAGTGTAATATCTGGGTGGAGGTTTTCCCTTTTGATTTAAATATTCTGGTACAGTAGTGTCTACCTGTTGCCTTTTTAGATTCAAGTGTGTATTTTATATTGTTTGTATCACAGGAATTTGGTAAATAAAGAATATATACATTTAGTTATTGGCACAAACATCCCTTTTAGAAACATACAAAAGTGAAATAATTTCATCTTGTGCATTGATAACCAAATACAGGAATTTTTCAATGGTTACTTAAGAAAATCATTGGTTGAAAAATCTACTTTAACTGCCCGGCTTCCTCCACGACACCGTACTCGTCACTGGAGCTTCTTCCACACTTGCCCCTGAGGGTACTGGTGTGTCTGCACTGACGACTCCAACATCTCACAGGAGTAGCCTGGATCCTGATGGAACAATGACCAACAGAAACCATGGGCAAGACTTAAAGAGCCACAGCATTTCAATGACTGATCACAACACCAGATCATTTTGATAAAAACCATACCTTGGGAGGCATGTAGTGGGCATTCTGAATCACAACTGGACTTCTGAAGTGCTGATGGAGGTGGTCCACAAATTCACACATCCTGAGAAAGAGAACAGATTTTATTACAGCACCTGACCACAGCTCAAATAATTACAGTTATAACCAAATGAAATAATTATGGGGTCATTGTTATATTCTATATTATGTCAGCTTGAATGGTTTAGAATGATGGGCTGGGATGTCCATGTTCACGCACCGGTTGTCAAGACTGGCAGACACAGAGATGTAGTCAAAGAGAATCAGGTGCTGAACCAGCTCACACAGTCCAACACCTCCAGCATGAGGACACACAGGCACTGGGGAAATAGATTAAAAGATAAACAGAGACACACAGCTGGACTCCTACTCATCAAGCATCTGCTGATCTTGGATAAAGCCCCAAAACTGATCCTAGATTAGCACTCCTATTCCGAGATGCTTTATGAATTTGACCGCTGATGTCTTACCCTTGAACTTGTGGGCCATGAGCAGCACGGCTAGGTTCTCATTGACACTGCCCAGTCTACAGCTGTCAATCTGGACAAACTGCAACGCCGACGCCTGGAGGAACTGCTTGAACATCACTCTATTATGGCACTGGAGGGGCCACAAGAACAACATTCATTACATATCAGTTAAACTGACTAAATACTGACAGCGCTAGTGTAAAACACTGAACACAATGAGTCAGTAACATTGACACACAGGGAGTCCTAACCTGTTCTCCTGTGGCCACTCCAATGCCAAGCGGCGCCAAGGCCTGCAATGGCAGAACAGAGACGTGAAACTTAAGCAGAAACAAGCGTCGAGGCTTGGAGAATAACCTTTCATTCTGAATCATGACTGTTTCTCAATTTATGCTTCCGCAATTTCTCACATCCCATCTCCTTGACTCCTCAAAACACATTGGAGAAAAGGTCCAAGGGGAGGGACCTTCTCTAATACAGTTGAAAAGGAGGCGGGGAAATAGGATGTGAGGAATCACAAAGCAATTAAGAACCTAGGCCTCAGATCCTTCCCTCATCACCTTGGAGATGGCAGCATGTCCCAGGATATCGTCAGGGGAGGTGGGCTCTTCGATCCACAGGGGTTTGTACTCAGCCAGCCTGGTCACCCAGGTTATGGCCTCGCCTACGTCCCACCTTTGGTTGGCATCAATCATCTGAAACAGAGAAGACAATTGGCTGCAGAATGAATTGAGCCAATCCTGTGCATGAGGTTTACTGAATCCAACGGCATTACAGATTTACCAGTGTGTTGTGGGGTCCAATCATCTGCCGTATGAGACTGCACCGGCGAATGTCATCCTTTAGGTCAGCCCCCACCTTCACTTTGAACTTGGTCCATCCATCATTTAGTGCATCGGTGCACAGCTATAGGAAGATAGAAAGACACAGACTGACATACAGTGGGGTCCGAAGTGATTGACACCCATACCCTCAAGACATGCTAACCTCTCACAATTACTACTAACAGGGGAGGTCAGCATGTCTTGGGGGTATGATCTTTGACCCTCTAACTTTTTCACTCATCATTACACGTAATCATAGTAGCATCCACGTTAATGTAGAAGTGTTTATAAACATTCTATTCTTATTTAAAATAAGTGACAACACATTTACCATTAATTTCTATTGGGCACAAAATAATTTGAAAAAACAAAACAAAACGAACTGCATATGCTTCATGTAGTCATTGCATGCTAGGACTATGGGACCAAATATTACACTTGACTCCTTTATTCATAAGAGTCTTCAGGGGTGTCAATTCTGACACCTATCTTTTTGAGAACAAAAAAGTATCACTTGTTAAACTTAGAAATTGTATTAGTATAGAAAACAATCCACATTTTTTGCATGAATGATAGCCCAGTATTTTAATAATTGAATACAGTAATTATTGCTCATCTTTATTAAGGGTGTCAATAATTTAGAACCACACTGTATATACGGTTTCCCTATGGGGCCTGGTAAAACGTAGTGCCCTACATAGGGAATAAGGTGCCATTTGGTACTCGGACCAATGCACAGCATGTGTATGAGAGGAGACCTGTTTCAGCAGCTGGTCGGAGTATCCTAGCCAGGCACAGGAGGTGGTATAGGCAGGATAACCCTCCTTCAGCATCTGGTCCACTGAGAGGTCATACATTCACATCAATACACTTCATTAATAAAATTCATATTCCAATAGAGGAAGGTACATTTTTATAATTGCAGTACTGAGTATATTATGGGATTGTAAGCACTTCATGGAGGAGCAATTACAGCCACTAAACTCCACTTATCAAAGCCGTTAACGTCGCTCAGGCCCTTTGTGTGCTTACCTCTCTGCTGCTTCCCCGTCTGAGCTTTCACAAGTATATCTGAGAGAGAGAACGAGAGAGAGAACGAGAGAGAGAACGAGAGAGAGAACGAGAGAGAGAACACACACAGATCAAAGATAATAGGTAATGGTGTTTGTAGACTACCTTGTGAACCTGTTAAACCAGAGTGCCGATGGCCAATGGAGGAACATATTATGGACAGTGTTCAGCAAGACGTACCAAGGGCCTCCTCTTCAGTAAGAGCATCAGTGATATATCTGAAGTCAATGCATGAGATGAGCTTTCTGGGGTCCTGAGGCAAGAACACAAGCGTGTACAGGCACACGTACATATACTGCTTCATCCTAAAAACGTGTCTGATTACAGCACATTCCAAGGTGTACACATTACATTGGTGTCATTCCAAACTTTATCCGCAAGGTCATATTTCAATGTCGCACAAAATTGAATATGACGTGGCGGATAAAAGTTTGGCACGACAATTTCATTTGTACACATCTAAAGACCTGCATCACTATACTGACAGCTTTTCAGTTTCTATAAAGACACATATGGAGCTTTTGTTCGAGCCCACATACTACAGAACGAGGATGTCAATCGCTAGTTTCTGTCTTGACATTTCTAGAACATGCCATTTACATCCAAAATACAGATATGATTCTAAAAAAATAAAAATAAAATATTTAAGTTTGATGCTTTACTCAAGAATCAGCAACTTACCATGTCAACAAGCAGCTTCCACAGTGGCTGTTGACAAAAGGACAACAGTCATTTTAGCAGTATCTCGACATATGAAGTGTCTTGCTATATTGCTTGGCATGCCTGGTCCACTAACATCCATATATATATAGCCAATATATATATATATATATATATATTGAATACATTTTCTTGGTCCTATGACATGTTCAGAGTACATTGAGGGGTTACTGCTTTCAATTCATTTGAAAAATAAATAAAATCAGTTACAAGGTTCAGACAGCAACGACTGCTGAGGCAATGTGGGCCATGATCAAAACTAGCACACTATATAGGGGACAGGACTCCAATGTCTCACCTTGCCCTCGGACCGTGCCCAGAGGTCCCATACTGCATTCAGGACCGCCGCAGTGGCCAACTGAATGACTCCTTTCTCTGGTCCAATCTGGCACAAGACCGGGGTAAAAGATCTGCTTACACACGTCTTTCAGTGAAGTGTTAGTTACTCTGTGGCTTGATTAGGGTAGTTTGTGTTGGAGTGGCTGTGTACACTCACCCATCGCATCTGTCCATCGCTGGTGAGGAGACGGTAAAATCCACGGAAGTCACTCACAATCTCCTCTAGAGATTTCCCCACAACGAGGGCTGACAGGGCTTCCACAGCGCACACAACTGCACAGTTTAAAAAAGGGACAAATGTTAAGTCATTTGAAAAAAAGTACACAGTATTATCCTCAGACTGGCAGATAGGTTCACATGGGGACAACTAGCATGTAATGCATAATCATTTAGAGATCTGGGAGTACCTATGTTCTGGTTGCACCAATGCATAAAAGCCAGACTGTGTTGTGTTTACACATACTACCACAAGATGTAGCTGTGGATAACATGTATTTAGACTACTAAACAAAGCCCACCAACTAGAACACTCAATAATACATTGAAATGGTGAACGTTGGATCAAGAATCTTACCAATTTCTGTGCCTCTCCCCACAGTAAAAGTCAAGCCATATCCTTGCATTCCTTGATCAGTTTCGATGACAACATAGGCGACAGAGTAGTCCGGGTCGGTGTGCTGAAAGAAGCAAAATGTATATTTTCCTATATGATCCTTAGGCCTACCATAGGTAGGGGAAAATGTGACATGAATAAAGAAAGTGCTGCAGAAATCAATTTTGTCTGCAACTTCTGCAAGAACGCATTCATTGTATTGATGCACCTACCATTGCGTCTGAACCATGTTGCTCCAAAGATGTTGGAAATCTGACATCGCGGACAGTCAACTTTATAATTTTTTTTGTCATTTTGCTCAATTTTTTTTAGACAGGGAAGTAGCCCGCTAGTGTACTATTGCTCAACATGGAGTCCCGCCCACTGCGATTGGTTGAAATGCCTTTCCGCGTAGGAAAAGTGTGATTATCACATGACTTTATGCAATCATAGTGGCTACAACCGGGTGAACCAGGTTGGCGTTGATTACAATCTTCCTGGGTACCGGCTGCCTCTTGGGCTTGAGCCGGGTGCTCTGTTCTGTCCGACGGCAAAAGTGACGCGCGTGGAGTAATGAGTAGGATTCAGTGTTTTCACATGCAGCAGTTATTGGTTTTGATAAAAACGCAGCATTGTTGACAATATGAGTGCAGAGCAGATTACCGTTCACTTTTGAGCAGGGCTGGCCTCCCTTAACCGATACGTCTGGTCACGTGACGGGCCATAGCCTCGGTAAATCCGGGGCAGTTTCATAGATCTCTGTCAATGCAACTGGCAAAAAATTAATTCATGCCAATAATATTAACAATAATATTAACATTGTGACAGCTCGTGCCTCAACAAGTGTCATCAACTCCCTGTTTGTCTGTATAAAACTATTGCATCTAACGAATTCAACAAAGAATAGCACACATTCAAATCCGACATGTTTAATTTTCCAACTGTACAAATTCCACAGATAAGCATCCATAATTATTTCTCCACCAACTTCATAACTTGCATTCTAGTCTTAGCTGTCTTTAAAAAAAACGTGATATCAACTGTCTGTTGACTGTATGAAACTGATGAATCTAACGAGTTCAACAAATAGCACACATTAAAATCTGAAATGTTTAATTTTTGTAATGTTTAATTACAAATTCCACAGATTAGTATCTAAATCATATTTATTTATCTTTCCACCAACTTCATGACTTGTATTCTAGTCTTTGCTGTCCTTTTTTAAATTTATTTATAAAATTAGGATTTCACAACTTTGTACAAAGCCCTTCTTTAAAACCTCAGCTGACCATGTGTGTTCTGCCCATCTATGCAAGTATGCAAAATCAAATGCATCACTGAATTGATGAGTTTAAAGAAAAACAAAGGAGTAAAATGACAACTGTTGATGTGACATGACACATAAAAAGACCTCTGAGCTTCCTCCTGTTGCAGTCTTAAAATAACTGACTGCTCACTGGTTTATAGCTACTTTATAAAAACGAAAATGTAAATTAAAAACGTATTCTCTTTGTATCTAGGCTGAAACTGTAGACTGAATTAAATCCATTCACAAAATAAAATCACATGTAGACAACATAAAACAGTTCAGGTGCTTTGGCAATATATTCCCATAAAGGCAAAATTGTTACTTTAAAAAAAAAAACATTTTTAGATCTGAAAATGAAACACATGAGGATGAGTCAAGTATACAATCCAAAAGATAATGTTTGTTGAAGGACTTCTCCATGTATGTGAAAGAGAAGGCCAAGTCCTCTTTGACATAGGTGTGTAGAACCAATTTCTGGCATGTAATGGCTAAATCAGGTGGTTGTATCAACAAATTCAAATCTGGAACTAAGAGGGTGAATATTTGGTGAATATTTAGTTTGTTTTTGTGTAGTGCTATGATATGTGCAGAGACGAGACACATTGGCATGTAGCTTAGTGAGCTACAGGGCTGTGGGCTTTGCAAGGAGAGCTGAATATTCTCCCATCTCACAGTGCTATATTGCTCTGGGGTGAAGTTTACCCTAGGTACAGATCTAAGATCAGCTTCCCTTTCCATAACAATTAGTAGGGGAAATGCTAAATTGAACCAAGATCAGTGCTTAGGGGCAACTTCATCTTACAACTACATATGCAGAAAATACTCTGTAGTGATCTTTAAAGAGGCGATTTAACTTGGCATAGCAATGGTCGGTCAGGGACACACAACATGATGGCCTTAGTGTTGTAAAAATGTCCAACTGAAGGACTCGAAGGGAAGGCTTCACATGACCCTAGAACCATGTCCATGATATGAATTATTCTCACAGTTACATAGAATAAAATCAACAAATAAAATAGAAAATGAGCAGACTAGACGGACCCACGCAACTGTCCCTGATCCGCGTCACTCAAGTCAATCGTTCAGAAAAACACAGGAGGAGAAAAAAGCATATTCCAGTTGAACTGATGAAATGTACTAAACACAGAACTGAATTATCCTAACTGAAATATTCCCACAGTACTTGACAATATTTTCATCGCTTACAGTACATCCTTCTCTCTCATCCACCATTTTGAAGAGCTCTTATTCCAAGGGCACCTACCCATCTCTCTCATGTGGCATTTTCACAGTTCAACAAAGATTTTTAGAAACATCACAACAGAATGATTGGTCACTTCGAAAAAGAACATGATCATTATAACCATGTGGGAAATTGAGGAATTAAAAAAACAAAGGAACAAAAGGAGTAAAGTCATACGAACTAAGACCTGTAGTACCTGAAATAAAAAAGACAAAATGATCAGTAAAAATTAGTGTAAAAAAAAAAAAATAGCATATTTATTTTTATCATCAAGGATAGCAGTGGTTTGTGCAACTCGATAACCAAGCTTCCAGTTGCCTTTTCTGAAGCACATTATTCATAGCATTTGATCTCCATGCGTCAGTATCAAAGTCTGTTCCTCCTGGGTGGAGGGATACTTTGCACGGTGAAGGGGTCCAGGGCTGCGCTGCGGCCAGGCCTGACTATAGGTTATCCCCGGGCTGGTACTGTGGCTCCGTGGCTGTGAAGTAGTCCTCCAGGAAGGACTGGATGTACTCGAAGGTAGGCCTCTCGTCAGGGTCCTTCTTCCAGCACAGCTTCATCATCTCGTGGAGGGAGTCGGGACAACCCTGGGGGCAGGGCATACGGTACCCCCGCTCCACCTGCTCCAGGACCTCCCTGTTCACCATGCCTGGGTGGAGAGAGAGAAATGGAAAGAAAGAGATAAATAACAGAGCGGGGGGGGTCAGTTTGTTTAGTGCCCATTACATTAACTGTACAGTCAACCGTATCAGTTAGACTACGCAATAAAATCAAGATTATCCACAACAAAACTAGGTCTGTGATCTAATTCCATTGAGACATCGCTCCAAACGCTTTACTAGACTATATTACACCCCCCCCTCCTCCCTCCCCCTCAAAAAGCATAAATAAAAAGGAGGCCTGAATCAGGGGTTGGAATCGGTTCAGGGAACAGATCCTAAAACAATGACAATTTTCAAGGAACAGAATCTGTAATGAAAGTGATCTATACTTTTCCGGAACAGAAGCATTATTTTAAAAGCATGGGAACCGGTTAATAACGTTATATTATGTTACGGGCATTTCTTTCCAGTCCCACAAAAAAAAAACACAACAAAGCACCTATGAAAAGCCCTCTGTCACTTAGAAACTTATTCCGCTCTCTGCGTGCCAGCTGGAAAACCTTTGCCAGTGCGTGTAGGCTGCCTGCCCCTCCCCTTCCGAGGCATAGTCTACTGTAGCCTGCTGATGTTACAAGCGGGATTCAGAAATTAGGAAATTAGGGAGAGAGATAGTTCATTAGAAAATAATGGCTAAACTTTTTTAATGCTAGTTAAGGATGCTATACAGCACCTTCGGAAGGTTTTTCAGACCCTTTGACTTTTTCCACATGTTGTAACAAGCTATTCTAAATTAGATTAAAATGTCCCATCCCCCCGATCAAACTACAGACAACACCCCATAATGACAAAGCAAAAACAGGTTGAGACACTTTTGCTAATACATTTTTGGAATAAAATGGAAATATCACATTTACATAAGTATTCAGACCCTTTACTCCGCACTTTGTTGATTAACCTTTGCGGGGATTACAGCCTTGAGTCTTCTTGTGTATGACGCTACAAGCTTGGCACAGCTGTATTTGGGGAGTTTCTCCCATTCTTCTCTGCAGATCCTCTCAAGCTCTGTCAGGTTGGATGGGGAGCGTTGCTACACAGCTATTTTCAGGTCTATCCAGAGATGTTTGTTCGGGTTCAAGTCCGGGCTCTGGCTGGGTCACTCAAGGACATAGAGACTTGTCAACACTTCTGCGTTGTCTTGGCTGTGTGCTTAGGGTCGTTGTCCTGTTGGAAGGTGAACCGTCACCCCATTCTGAGGTCCTGGAGCAGGTTTTCACCAAGGATCTCTCTATACCTTGCTTCGTTCATCTATGCCTCAATCCTGACTAGTCTCCCAATCCCTCCCGCTGAAAAACATCCCCACTGCATGATGCTGCCACCATCATGCTTCACTATAGGGATGGTGCCAGGTGTCCTCCAGACGTAACGCTTGGCATTCAGGCCAAAGAATGTCATCTTGGTTTCATCACACCAGAGAATCTTGTTTCTTATGATCTGAAAGTCTTTTGGTGACTTTTGGCAAATTCCAAGTGGGCTGTCATGTGTGTTTTACTGAGGAGTGGCTTCCCTTCTGGCCACTCTACCAAAAAGGCCTGTTTGGTGGAGTGCTGCAGAGATGGTTGTCCTTCTGGAAAGTTCTCCCATCTCCACAGAGCAACTCTAGAGCTCTGTCAGAGGGACCATTGGGTATTTGGTTATTTCCCTTACCAAGGCACTTCTCCCCCGATTGCTCAATTTGACCAGGTGGCCAGCTCTAGGAAGAGTCTTGGTGGTTCCAATCTTCTTCCATTTAAGAATGATGGAGGCCACTGTGCTCTTGGGGAACTTCAATGCTGCAGAGGTTTTTTGGTACCCTTCCCCTGATCTGCGCCTCAACACACCCCTGTCTCGGACTTTTACCGACAATTCCTTCGACCTCATTGCTTGGTATTTGCTCTGACATGCACTGTGGGACCTTATATAGACAGGTGTGTGCCTTTCCAAATCATGTCCAATCAATTGAATTTACCACAGGTGGACTCTAAATCAAGTTGTAGAAACATCAAGGATGATCAATGGAAACAGGATGTACCTGAGCTCAATTTTTATGTCCTTGAATACTTATGCAAATAAGGTATTGCAATTTTTTTTTGTTTTGTATAAATATGCAAAAATCATCTAGAAACCTAATTTCGCTTTGTCATTATGGGGTATTTAATTATTATTTTTTTTACATTATTAAGGCTGTAACGTAACGAAATGTGGAAAAAGTCGAGGGGTCTGAATACTTTCATAAGGCACCGTAGTTATTTATTAACTACAAAAAGGGAAGACTTGTTTTCATTTAAATTCTGGTGTCGCTCTGCACACACACGCTTCTTAGATAGCTAGCTCTGGTCCAACGTTAAGGCAACTCTCTGAAGTTCAAAGACACTCAAAGTTCCTTCATACTGTAGAAGCCGCTCCTCCGTAGGTATAATTCTGTGGGCCTAATTCAGATAACGAATGTCATAACAACAAGATGCCCAGCGCTTCAAGTCAAGCCTCTTCCTCCGCCGTCTCTCCCCATCTGCAAATGTTCAGTCGCATCTCACGCCCTACAATGGTCTGTACAATGCATGTAAATAGTTTGCACACTCCATAGCAACCTGCTCTACCTGCACTGATTGGTGAAGTAATTTAATATTGAGCTAAATGTAATAAAAAGGTTGATTTCAAGAGGTTTAAAAAGTAACAGAAAGGGTTAGGGGTTCAAACCGGTTCAGAATTTCATTTTGCTGGACAGGATTTAAAAAAAAAAAATTATGATACTGTTCAGAACGAAACGATTGGAAAATAATTTTGGTTCTAAAGCCTGGCCTGAAGGTTAGTGTCTGTGTGTGTCAGTGTTTCAGAGCACCCGCCAGCCTCCCTCTCTCTCCCCAGAGCTCGATCAGTCTGGGACAGATGGTTCTAAACAAGAGTGGTGTTCAATCTCCGGATCAGATCCCACCAGATGGTCTCCTCTAATCTCAGCCAGCTTGTGTGTGTGTGTGTTTACCCCACAGAGACAAAAACAGCAATCAGACAGTGTCACCCCTGGCCCACTTCCTATGACAGTATTAACTAGTCTAGGCTATAAGACTTGTGACGGATCACCTTTAACCAAATTAGTCACTTCCTTGTTTACATTGCGCTGGCATCTAATTTATGACTACTCCTCCTGGTCACACAAGAAATCTGCTTCCCAGCTTCAGGCATCATACAATTGAAGTATCTTAACCAGATGGACAGCCTCACAGACTGCCATTGTTGTTATGGGACTGCATCCCAAAATGGCACTCTAATTCCTACATAGTGCCCATTCCCTATGTGCTCTAGTCAAAGGAAATGCACTGTATAGGGAAATGGGTCCCATGTGGGACGCAAACATGGTTTTTCATTTTGTCTGTGTTCTCACCTGGGTAGGGCACCCTGCCCTTGGTCACCAGTTCGGTGAGTAAGATGCCGAACGACCAGCCATCTGACTTGATGGTGAAGCGGCCGTACAGAGCAGCCTCAGGAGCCGTCCACTTGATGGGGAACTTGGCCCCTAAAAACCAGGAGGGGAAGGGATAAAAGAAGAGCGGGAAGGGACAAAGACAGAGAGAGAAGAGGGGGAAATACAGAGAGAGACAGAACATTAACTTCCACTAGGGGTCATCAGAGACCTTTACAGCTCTGTACCATAACCACTGAGAGGTGACCGATATTACAGTTCACACTCAAGTCTGCCATAACAATTACACTATTGACCTCCCGTAACAAAATGAATCATAGCTGAATTTTTGAACGGTTGAAGTGTGATCTGATTGCAAGGTAATTGATCGAAAAAGAATCCTACATCATAAATATATCACAGCGGGGTGAAAAATCAAAAGTCCCATTCCAAAAGGTTTGAGCTTTTAGAGTGTTGTTGAGTGGAAAAAGGAGTGTTAGTTCTCTGCTGAAACCATTGGGCTTAAATGGTTAAGCAGCAGGAAGCTTGAGAAAGAGTTTACTCACCTCAACTAATCCGATTGGATATGACCATCTGCTTTTCGCCATTAGCCTAATTTACCATGGTAGGAAATAGGGCTGAATATTTTCTCGGTATTTTACAAATGTTCTATTCCGAGAATAAATCACTTTTCTCCCGGGAAACCCGGTATTTCCCACCAAAACCTGAAGTGTCAATCTAAAGCATTATAAAGGATATAAATATGTCTGGATTTGATTAGAGCTTTGATCATCCAATCCTGATGCGCCATATATTCAATGCATTTTATGAGCCCTACAATAATGACATTTAACGAGCCAATCACACCGGCAGCTGATGAAACTGATGAAACCCTTTGTGAGGAAAAATACATCCTGATTGGGGAGCTAGGCCCAACCAGTGGGTTGGCCTATGCCTTCCCAGGGATGGATGGGCCTGGGAGGGCATAAATCCTTACATTAGGGCCTAAATATATTTCAAATTAATTTAAATTGACTGATTGTATTATATGAACTATAACGCAGTGAAATTGTTGCATGGTGCATTTATAATTTTGTTCAGTATATACAGTGGGGCAAAAAAGTATTTAAGCAGCCACCAATTGTGCAAGTTCTCCCGCTTAAAAAGATGAGAGAGGCCTGTAATTTTCATCATAGGTACACTTCAACTATGACAGACAAAATGAGAAAAAAAATCCAGAAAATCACATTGTAGGATTTTTAATGAATTTCTTTGCAAATTATGATGGAAAATAAGTATTTGTTCAATAACAAATGTTTATCTCAATACTTTGTTATATACCCTTTGTTGGCAATGACAGAGGTCAAATGTTTTCTGTAAGTCTTCACAAGGTTTTCACACACTGTTGCTGGTATTTTTGCCCATTCCTCCATGCAGATTTCCTCTAGAGCAGTGATGTTTTGGGGCTGTTGCTGGGCAACACGGACTTTCAACTCCCTCCAAAGATTTTCTATGGGGTTGAGATCTGGAGACTGGCTAGGCCACTCCAGGACCTTGAAATGCTTCTTACGAAGCCACTCCTTCGTTGCCCGGGCGGTGTGTTTGGGATCATTGTCATGCTGAAAGACCCAGCCACGTTTCATTTTCAATGCCCTTGCTGATGGAAGGAGGTTTTCACTCAAAATCTCACTATACATGGCCCCATTCATTCTTTCCTTTACACGGATCAGTCGTCCTGGTCCCTTTGCAGAAAAACAGCCCCAAAGCATGTTGTTTCCACCCCCATGCTTCACAGTAGGTATGGTGTTCTTTGGATGCAACTCAGCATTCTTTGTCCTCCAAACACGACGATTTGAGTTTTTACCAAAAAGTTCTATTTTGGTTTCATCTGACCATATGACATTTCTCCCAAACTTTTTCTGGATCATCCAAATGCTCTCTAGCAAACTTCAGACGGGCTTGGACATGTACTGGCTTAAGCAGGGGGACACGTATGGCACTGCGGGATTTGAGTCCCTGGCGGCGTAGTGTGTTACTGATGGTAGGCTTTGTTACTTTGGTCCCAGCTCTCTGCAGGTCATTCACTAGGTCCCCCCGTGTGGTTCTGGGATTTTTGCTCAACGTTCTTGTGATCATTTTGACCCCACGGGGTGACATCTTACGTGGAGCCCCAGATCGAGGGAGATTATCAGTGGTCTTGTATGTCTTCCATTTCCTAATAATTGCTCCCACAGTTGATTTCTTCAAACCAAGCTGCTTACCTATTGCAGATTCAGTCTTCCCAGCCTGGTGCAGGTCTACAATTTTGTTTCTGGTGTCCTTTGACAGCTCTTTGGTCTTGACCATAGTGGAGTTTGGAGTGTGACTGTTTGAGGTTGTGGACAGGTGTTTTTTATACTGATAACAAGTTCAAACAGGTGCCATTAATACAGGTAATGAGCTGAGGACAGAGGAGCCTCTTAAAGAAGTTACAGGTCTGTGAGAGCCAGAAATATTGCTTGTTTGTAGGTGACCAAATACTTATTTTCCACCATAATTTGCAAATAAATTCATTACAAATCCTACAATGTGAATTTCTGGATTATTTTTCTCATTTTGTCTGTCATAGTTGAAGTGTACCTATGATGAAAATTACAGGTCTCTCTCATCTTTTTAAGTGGAAGAACTTGCACAATTGGTGGCTGATTAAATACTTTTTTTGCCCCACTGTATATACACTGTATATATATTTTATTAATGGAAAAATACTTGTCTGAACTTAAACAACTTAAACCAGGTAGAAAGTGTGTAGAAATTACAATTATTTAAATGTAATTTAATCTCTGAACAATCTTTCTTCAATCACATCATTTTCAGCATTCTTCATCAATAAATGTTTATTATTGACAATGAAAGTGGTGGGAATGTTGTTCCCTTCTCATATAATAATATATATATATATTTGATTAAAAAAAAGGCCATTGGGCATCTATTACCAGAATGCTAACAAAATTTGCCCACTTGAAGTTTGCCAAAAGGCACCTAAAGACTCTCAGACGACATGAAACCAAGATTGAACTCTTTGGCCTGAAGGAAACCTGGCACCATCCCTATGGTGAAGCATGGTGGTGGCAGCATGTGATATCTGTTTTTTATTTGTAATAAATTAGCAAATATTTCTAAAAACCTGTTTTTGCTTTGTCATTATGGGGTATTGTGTATAGGTGGATGATTTAATACATGTTTTAGAATAAGGCTAGAACGCCAACAAATTGTGAAAAATGTCAAGGAGTCTGAATACTTTCCGAGGGCACTGTAGGTAAGAGCTACCTAATGTAATTTTTTGTGAGTTTCAAATCAAATCAAACTTTATTTGTCACATGGGCCGAATACAACAAGTTGTAGACCTTGGGAGGGGGTCAACGTACTAGTCCGGTGACCATTTGATTAATTGTTAAGCAGTCTTATGGCTTAGGGGTAGAAGCTGTTGAGGAGCCTTTTAGTCCTAGACTTCGCGCTCCGGGTACCGCTTGCCGTGCGGTAGCAGAGAAAACAGTCTATGGCTTGGGATGACTGGAGTCGGAGAATTTTATGGGCTTTCCTCTGAGACTGCCTACTATACAGGTTCTGGATTGCAGGAAGCTTGGCCCCAATGATGTACTGGGCCGTATGCACTACCCTCTGTAGTGGCTTACGGTCAGATGCCGAGCAGTTGCCATACCAGGCGGTGATGCAACCAGTCAGGATGCTTTCGATGGTGCAGCTATAGAACATTTTGAGGACCTGGGGACCCATTCCAAACCTGTCAGTCTCCTGAGGGGGAAAAGGTTTTGTTGTGCCCTCTTTACGACTGTCTTGGTGTGTTTGGACCATGAAAGTTTGTTGGTGATGTGGACACCAAGGAACTTGAAACTCTTGACCTGCTCCACAACAGTTCCGTTGATGTTCATGGGGGCCTGTTTGGCCCGCCTTTTCCTGTAGTCCGCGATCAGCGCCTTTGTCTTGCTCACATTGAGGGAGAGGTTGTTGTCATGGCACCACACTGTCAGTTCTCTGACCTCCTCCCTAAAGGCTGTCTCATCGTTGTCGGTGACCAGGCCTACCACTGTTGTGTCGGCAGCAAACTTAATGTGTTGGAGTCATGTTTGGCCATGCAGTTGTGGGTGAACAGGGAGTACAGGAGGGGACTAAGTACACAACCCTGAGGGTCCCCAGTGTTGATGATCAGTGTGGCAGACATGTTGTTGCCTACCCTCACCACCTGGGGATGATCCGTCATGAAGTCCAGAAACCAGTTGCAGGGGGAGGTGTTTAATCCCAGGGATGAGAGACATTGTGCAAATGTCGTACTGGCTCTCCAGCAGCATATCTACAAGCTATGTCTGTGTGGAGTCACTAGGGCAACGGGCCTGACTGCACTGCTCAGAGAAGCGGGGGGAGGAGGAGACCACAAAGAACAGAGAGGCGAAAAAAAACGCGAGGAAATCAAGATAGCAGAGGCAGCTGTACAAATAACTCATTCACAAGGCTTTGACTTCTCAAACGCTAGCACAACACGATGCCCCATCACTTTAATAATTCAGCCACTTACTTAGATAGCAAGTTAAACTTAGGGGTCACGTTAACACAGAATTATGCAGTTTTCACACAGGTAAAAAAAAAAAAATGAAACGCATAAGAAATATCTTGCTGTGTTTTGTAAACACGGATCTAAAATGCTTCTTATTGTAATTTCTTGCTCGACACCAGACAAATGTTGTGCGCAAGTTGCACTTCTAAACTCGGATGAGAATTCACTAACGGGCATTCGATGAGCGGGCCGCGCTCTGACTGATGTGCAGCTACTTAACTCTGGTGCTTTTGAAGATGAACTTGAAGCAAAACATTAGGAAATGTAGCTGGCTACAGTCTTTCTACGACAGGCCTAAACATTACAAACATCACGGCCATGCATCGTATTTGCGTTTTCATTGTTAGCTCATTTAGTTGTGTGGCTGCCAGCCAAATAGCGTTGCACTTGTGTTGTCAATCTGACGAAAATTAAGCTATTTTCTGTGTTGCACTAATGTATTTTCCATGAAGGAAAACTATAGTTGCGTGTCCCTGACCACTCTATTGAAGCCAAAAAAATAAATAAGACTTTCAATATAAAACACGACCCATGTCAATACATAGTTGGACTCACCTGCTCCCTCTTTCTCCTGTTGTGCTATTTACAAACAAACCTGTGACTGGCTCAACTGTTCTGGGGAACTAGGTAAGCTTCATAATGTAAAATAATGTGACAGGTGAAATAAGAACGCTTTGCACAAGTTGACTACAGGTATTTACTTTAAAAATAGCTACAAATTTTACAATGTATTGAAAAACTTACAAATCGTTTATTAGTATTGATGGTATTAAAGAACCATCCCGTGGCTATTTCCAAATACCCCGGTATACGGTATCCCGCTCAAGTCTACTCTGTGCTCTACTAACCTTGCCTAGCCGTGTACTCGTTGTCCTCTATCAGCCTGGCCAGACCGAAGTCGGCGATCTTGCACACCAAGTTGTCCGCGACCAGGATGTTAGCGGCACGGAGGTCCCTGTGAATGTAGTTCATCCTCTCGATGAAAGCCATACCGTCAGCGATCTGAGGAAAACAAGAAAAATTGTTTAACACTCCATTTCCTCACTGATGCCCACGTTAATATTTGATGTGACCCACTCAGAGCTGAGCAGCCTTTCTTAGGTTAGGTCCTAAATGGCACCCTAATCCCTATATAGTGCACTACTTTTGACCACAGCCCTATGAGGCCCTGGTGACTGGTACACTATATAAACAAGTACAGTCCAGGGGTGTCAAACTCAAATACCCAGTGGGCCAAAATGTAAAACCTGAACAAAGTCACGGGCCAACATTGAACAAATTAACCTTTTAATATGGACCCAAACAAGTTTTGCTTTAACATTGAATATGGAACAAGCATCGCTTATTACCATACAATATATAATTTAATAGTGGAGACATGCAAAATCGAATTTCAAATGAAAAAACACATCAATGGCATTCATTTATTAAATAAATACAATTTAAATAAAAATTGTATGCCTCTTTTCTATTTGCAGCCTTCTGATTTAAATACCAAAATCAACTTTTTCCACTGGCTAATAATTTTACAAATAAAATGATAATAAATCAATCAACCATTCAAGCCCATGCCTTGTAGCAAGAAAAAGTGCATAAAGAAAATGTTAATTATTGCACACTGGTCTAATCTGATGTGCCCAAGCCAGATACCTGGCATCTCTTCTTGGATGCTAGTTCATCAATGTCTGGGCTCAAGCTCTGAGCTGAAGAAATCCTCAGTATCGAGCGAAGATGTTCATCAGTCAGACGTCTCCTGTGAGTTGTTTTGGTCATCTTCATCGAGGAGAAAAGTTGCTCGCATAGATAAGTGCTGCCGAACATGGAGAGCATCTGAGCAGCTTGGGTGCGGAGCTGAGGCATTGTGTCAGGGATGAACCGTGGAAACTGTGCGGCGCCCACAGCATCATACTTTGACTTCAGCGTGTCGTTGCACTGGAGTTCAATCAGCTCCATTTGGATGTTGGTTGGTGCATTTTCCACATCAACTGCGAAGGGATTACTAAGCAGTTCAAACTTGCATTTCTGGGCATCGAAGTCGGCAAATCGCCGTCTAAACTCAGCGGCGAGAACACTGAGTTTTTCAGCAAACTGTGCGCATGGGAACACGGCGGTAGAGATCTGCGCTTTTATGGATTGGCAGCAGGGAAAATGGCAAGGGTTTCCTTGCAGCATCTGATTCTCCCACAGGCACAGTTTAGTTTTGAAGGCCCTCACTGCAGCGTACATGTCTGTGATGATGCGCCCCCGCCCCTGAAGCTGCAGGTTCAGCGCATCGAGATGTCTCGAGATGTCACAGAGAAAGGCCAGCTCACACAGGAACTTTTGCTCCCGGAGCTCTGCTGTATCCTTCCCTTTGGTTTCCAGGAATTGACATATTTCCTCACGCAGCTCGAAACATCTGTTCAGTACTTTTCCTCCGCTTAGCCATCTCACCTCTGTGTGATACGGCACGTCTGCGTATTCCGAACCACACTCCTCCAGAAAAGATTTAAACTGGCGGTGATTTAGACCTTTGGCTCTTATAAAGTTAACTACCTGTGTTACTGTGGTCATAACATGTTCCATCTTTAGGGCTTTGGCACACAGTGCTTCCTGATGTATGATGCAATGGTAAACAGTTAGCTCACCTGCACAGTTCTCTTCCCGCATCTTCTCCCGAACCATGCCCACCAGTCCACTCTTTTTACCGCACATCGCTGGCGCACCATCTGTCGTTAATCCAACGAGTTTATCCCACGGCAGCTTTATTTCAGTTACACATTTGGAAACCTCCTCAAAGATTTCCTTTCCTGTGGTTGTGCCATGCATTGATTTGAATCCTAATAGCTCCTCCGTAACACACAGATTTGAGTCCACTCCATGGATGAAGACTGACAGCTGAGCAGTATCAGATGCGTCGCAGCTCTCATCCACAGCGAGGGAGAACGCAACAAAATCTTTTCCCTTTTCCATCAGCTGGTCATACAGATTGGTGGCAAGATCACATGTACGATCAGCTACTGTGTTCCTGCTCAGGCTCACGTTTGAAAATGCTTGTTTTTTCTCTGGGCATACGAGGTCACAAACCTTCATCATGCACTTTTTCATGAACTCTCCCTCATTAAAGGGCCGGGCTGATTTTGCGATCTCTGCTGCCACTATATAACTAGCCTTTACAGCAGCCTCGCTTTGTGATGTGGCTTTTTTAAACATATTCTGTTGTGAAACCAAACTTCTTTTCATCTCCTCTACTTTCTGGCTCCTTTGAGTCATGTCCAGGTCCTTGTATTTGTCATGGTGTTTCGTTTCATAGTGTCGTCTAATGTTGTACTCCTTACTTACAGCCACGTTGACTCCACAAACAAGACAAACAGGTTTGTCTTTTACATATGTAAACAGATATTCTGCCTCCCACTTGTCCAGAAAGCTTCTGTTTTCTGCCTTTCTTTTCGCCATTTTTGGGAAGGGTTAGCTCGCTGACAGTTGTAGCGTCTATGTTGCTATGACTACTGTCACAGAGGAGAGAGCGTTTCTGGGTCCTGTCCTGATTGGCGCGCGAAAACAGCAGAGCATTATGGGATTCGTAGTATTAGTGGTGAATGCGCTGTATAATACCGGCGGGCCAGCTCTAGTAGTAATTTGGTATTGTCTCGCGGGCCAAATATAATTACCCCGCGGGCCAAATTTGGCCCACGGGCCAGAGTTTGACACCCATGAAGTACACTATATAGGGAATAGGGTGCCATCTGGGACCCATCGATACACACAAGAGGGAGGAATCTTGTGATGGAGAAAGGAAGAAATAGTTTTTTCATGTACTTTTGGTAGTCAAAAAGAGGCCAAACGTATCCTTAGGTGGAGAAACTGATGGGCGAGACACTTGTAATCCTACATGGTGGTTTACTGAGAGGCTGACTTTTGACTTACCTGTGCGGCCATATCCACCAGCAAGGGAAGCTTGAGGAATTTACCATCTCCCTCCTTCAGGAAATCCAGCAAACTTCCTACAATTACAAAATCAGCAACACATGACAGTTACTGTACCAGAGAGAGAGTGCTGAAAATGTTGCCAACGGTGCGGCAACAAAACACCACAGAAATAGTGACTTAAGGCCTCTTAAATACGACATCTTAAATATTCCCTTGGTATTGATGAAGCTAGCAGCGTGTGTCTATGTTTGGTACATGGCTCTTAATGACATTTAGTATGTGTCCCAAATGACACCCTATTCCATATAGTGCACTACTTTTGACCACAACCCTATGAGGCCCTGGTGACTGGTACACTATATAAACAAGTACACTATATAGGGAATAGGGTGTCATTTGGGACACAAACATTTCCTTAGTGTGAGAGGAAACCAAGATTATAGTCACAGGGGACATCAATGGGATAAACACACACTCCCCTGTGAGTTAGGCTAGTCTACACACACCGATGCAATATAATTTAGCACACACACACACACACACACACACACACACACACACACACACACACACACACACACACACACACACACACACACACACACACACACACACACACACACACACACACACACACACACACACACACACACACACACACACACACACACACACACACACACACACACACACCACTGAGTCCACTTAGGGATAAGTCATTAGTGTTCAATCACTAATTAAAAAGAAACAGTGAGACGCATTGCAGTCAAGAAAGATGAAAGCTCGCCACAAAACTGCTGCAGTTTTCAATTAAACATCTCTGCTCCGGGCCCCCAAAACCCACATGGGATTTCCAAGGACTTTCAACCGGTAGGGTACGTTAATTAAAACGGCCATAACACTTAAAAAATTAAATATTTAAGGAAATTGTCCGGGATACTTCTAATAGGGTGACGTGTGCATTGTGGCGTAATATCTAAAACTTCTGCGCCATAAGATCTTTCGGAGACATGCAACAACTAACGTCCAAATCTCATGCTTTCTCTTCTTTGTATTAAATTCCAGGTCAGGTCTGTGTGTGCCAATCACCTGCCCCAGGCGTGTGTGTGAGTGTCTAAGGACCCTTCTGGAGAGAGGCTCTAGCTATTCCTTTTTTAATTACACATCTGATCAGCCGTAAATCTACATCTCAACACCATGCTGCCAGTCACACACACACACACACACGTCACTGCATCTGTGTGTGTCATGAACATGTGTACCTGCTACCTAGCCATGTCTGTTGGCTTGTTCCACATTGTTGCCGACGTGAAGCATTTTGGGTAAAATGTGACTGACTGCCTGATCCACAAATAATAAGGAGTAGTTATTTATGACGCAAGGTCATTTGTAGATCAGTCAGTCGGCAGTCGCCTGCAATGTCGAACAAGCCCTCTGACTACTGCTCCTATGCAGATGGGTTATGTGACGCATGTGTACGTGCCTTTATGCATGCGTGTGTCATAATCATGGGTGTGTTTAGTCATGTACTTTGTAACTACGTAGATGGATTTCCATGTCACATGCGTGTGTGTGTACAATAATATGTGTGTGTGTGGGATTTATACGCGTCCGCTATACGTGCGTACGACGATGTGTACCTTTGGCCATGTACTCAGTGACGATGTAGATGGGTTCCTCAGACACCACGGCGTAGAGGGGCACCAGCTTGTCGTGCCTCAGCTTCTTCATGATCTGGGCCTCCTGGAGGAAGGCCTCGGGGGACATGGTGCCTGGCTTCAGGGTCTTAATCGCCACCTTGGTGGTGCCGTTCCACGTTCCTGAATAGAATTACAAAAGTCATGTTTGAGTCATATTGTACCAGAAAGACAAGAGTGTAAACAGGAGTAAACAAATGGTCGTTTCCAGCACAGTACACATTATGTATGTGTACCAAATGGCACCCTATTCCCTACACAGCCTGGTCAAAAGAAGTGCACTACATATGGAGTAGGGCGCCATTTGGGATGCAGACCTCTGACATATTATAGTATGGCTACTGTTTATAGAGTTACACAGTGTGTCATAGGTACAATGTGACAAACGGGATGTATTTGGGTACATAAAGGAAAGCACACATGAAGTTATGAGCTGAAGCTGAAAGGACTTGAGTCCCCGAAGAAGCGGATGCCACTGTGACAGAGTGAGTCTTCACTTTTACACCGATATGGGATATACAAACATACAGTTGAAGTGGGAAGTTTACATACAACTTAGCCAAATACATTTAAACTCAGTTTTTCACTATTCCTGACATTTACCCCTAGTAAACATTCCCTGACTTAGGTCAGTTAAGATCACCACTTTATTTTAAGAATGTGACATGTCAGAGTGTCAGTAGAGAATGATTTATTTCAGCTTTTATTTCTTTCATCACATTCCCAGTGGGTCAGAAGTACACTCAATTAGTATTTGGTAGCACTGCCTTTAAATTGTTTAACTTGGGTCAAACGTTTCGGGTAGCCTTCCACAAGCTTCCCACAATAAGTTGGGTGAATTTTGGCCCATTCCTCCTGACAGAGCTTGTGTAACTGAATCAGGTTTGTAGACCTCCTTGCTCGCACACGCCTTTTCAGTTCTGCCCACAAATATTCTATAGGATTGAGGTCAGGGCTTTGTGATGGCCACTCCAATACCTTGACTTTGATGTCCTTAAGCCATTTTGCCACAACTTTGGAAGTATGCTTGGGGTCACTGTCCATTTGGAAGATCCATTTGCTACCAAGCTTTAACTTCCTGACTGATGTGTTGAGATGTTGCTTCAATATATCCACATAATTTTCCGTCCTCATGATGCCATCTATTTAGTGAAGTGCACCAGTCCCTTCCTGCAGCAAAGCACCCCCACAACATGATGCTGCCACCCCCGTGTTTAATGGTTGGGATGGTGTTCTTTGGCTTGCAAGTCTCCCCCTTTTTCCTCTAACATAACGATGGTCATTATGGCCAAACAGTTCTATTTTTGTTCATCAGACCAGAGGACATTTCTCCAAAAAGTACGATCTTTGTCCCCATGTGGAGTTGCAAACCGTAGTCTGGCTTTTTTTATGGCGGCTTTGGAGTAGAGGCTTCCTCCTTGCTGAGGGGCCCTTCAGATTATGTCGATATAGGACTCGTTTTACTATGGATATAGATACTTTTGTACCTGTTTCCTCTAGCATCTTCACAAGGTCATTTGCTGTTGTTCTGGGATTGATTTGCACTTTTCGCACCAAAGTATGTTCATCTTTAGGAGACAGAACACGTCTCCTTCCTGAGCGGTATGACAGCTGCATGGTCTTATGGTGTTTATACTTGCGTACTATTGATGAACGTTGCGTACTATAGATGAACGTGGTACCTTCAGGCATTTGGAAATTGCTCCCAAGGATGAACCAGACTTGTGGAGGTCTACAATTATTTTTCTGAGGCCTTGGCTGATTTTTAAAAATTTTGTTTGAAGGTAGGCCTTGAAATACATCCACAGGTACACCTCCAATTGACTCAAAATATGTAAATTAGCCTATCAGAAGCTTCTAAAGCCATGACATCATTTTCTGGAATTTTCCAATCTGTTTAAAGGCACAGTCAACTTCGTGTATGTAAACTTCTGACCCAATGGAATTGTGATACAGTGAATTATAAGTCAAATAATCTGTCTGTAAACAATTGTTGGAAAATATTACTTGTGTCATGCAAAGTAGATGTCCTAACCAACTTGTTTTTTGTCCTAACCAACTTGTTTTTTGTCCTATCATGATCGAACAGTGCCAACCCTATATCCTAGACACCCATCTGAGTGACCCACCCACTAAGGATTAGTCCTTATCCGTTTTATAGGCCTGCTGCAAGTAGCCTATGCAGTCATGACAGAAAGGTAGATGCGGTCTGAGATCCACTAAAGCAGCACCGCCCCCACAAGAGCCAAAAGCCAAAAGCCAAAGTCCCAGATGGGATTTTCTCAAAGCTGCTAAAGAGAACCTTGATGACCTCGCACCTAGCCGGTGGAAATTCCGTTGGAGTACCCCCACCCAGGTAATGGCTGTGCTGGAAACACTGGCTGCAGTAACCCATGGGGAGGGAGTTGCACTCGGACAATCAGAGTGGGGGCATATTATTGTGGCCCTGGCATCACAGAATAATAAAATGGTCTGACTGCACAGAGGTGCTTCGGAAGATGAGTCACAATGGGGGACACTTGTGTGGGTGTTGGGGGGAAAGGGGATATGCGAGCTCCATCAGCTTGGACTAGATATTGGTTAATTAAATCTTCCCATTCATGCTCAAATTGGCATGCCTTCTTAAACAGCCAAACTGTATATGCATTCACACAAAGTATTCTCTTGAGTTGGGAAGGGGTACAAACAAGGTGAATGTGTTCGAAATTACGTTGGCTGAGAATCTGGATCTGTACGGTAGGTGTCACCTTGTGCTCTTTTTAAAGGATGGGCCCCTATCTCTTAAAGACCCTAGGATCCATGTGTACATGGGGGCGAAATATACTACATTTTGGAACATTGCTGCAGGGACTTGCTTACAATCAGCCACAAGAGCATTAGTGAGATCGGGAACTGATGTTGAGCGATTAGACCTGGCGCACAGTCGGCGTTCCAATTCATCCCAACAGTGTTCGATGGGGTTGAGGTCAGGGCTCTGTGCATGACAGTCAAGTTCTTCCACACCTATCTAGACAAAGACTTCCCTTCACTAAGGGTTCTAGCCTGAACCATGAAAAACAGCCCCAGATCATTATTCCTCCTCCACTAAACTTCACAGTTAACACTGTGCATTCTGCAGGTAGCGTTCTCCTGGTATCCGCCAAACACAGATTTGTCTGTCGGACTGCCAGATGATGAAGCGTGATTCATCACTCCAGAGGACATGTTTCCACTGCTCCAGAGTCAAATGGCAGTGAGCTTTACACCACTCCGGCCGACGCTTGGCATTGTGCATGGTGATCTTAGCCTTGAGCAGCCGCCTGCTAGTCCATGGAAACCCATTTTATGAAGCTTCCGACAAACAGTTATTGTGCTGACATTGCTTCCAGAGGCAGTTTGGAACTCAGTAGGGAGAACTGAGGACAGACAATTTTTACGCACAACACGCTTCAGCACTCTCTGGTCCGTTCTGTGAACTTGTGTGGCCTACCGCTTCGCGGCTGAGCCTTATTGCACCTTGAAGTTTTCACCACAAAATAACAGCATTTACAGTTGACCGGAGCAGCTCTAGCAGGGCAGAATTTTGAAGAACTGACTTGTTGGAAAGGTGTAATCCTATGACGGTACCATGTTAAAGTCCCTGAGCTCTTCTGTAGGGCCATTCTACTACCAATGTTTGTCTATTGAGATTGCACAGCTGTGTGCTCGTTTTTATAAATTTGTCAGCAATGGGTGTGGCTGAAATAGCCGAATCCACTAATTTGAAGGGGTGTCCACATTCTTTTGTATATATAGTGTAACTCAATGGAACATAAAGGAAATCACACTGCAAACTATCACCCTCACACACTTAAGGAAATGACTAATATTATCAGTATATTGGAACTAGTGGATATATGGAGGCTTAAATATCCTGACCGAGTGAGATATACATGGCAGAGGCTCAATAAAGCTAGTCGTCTTTACAACAGATGGTGAACAAGATCTGAAGTTTCTTGACAATTTCTTGCATGCAATAGCCTTCGTTTCTCAGAACAAAAATAGACTGATGAGATTCAGAAGAAAGTTAATTGTTTCTGGGCATTTTGAGCCTGTAATCGAATGTTGTTCCAGATACTCAACTAGTCTAAAGAAGGACAGTTTTATTGCTTCTGTAAATCAGAACAACAGTTTTCAGCTGTGCTAACATAATCGCAAAAGGGATTTCTAATGATCAATTAGCCTTTTAAAATTATAAACTTGGATTAGCTAACACAACGTGCCATTGGAACACAGGACTGATGGTTGCTGATAATGGGCCTCTGTACGCCTATGTAGGTATTCCATAAAATAAACAAATCTGCCATTTCCAGATACAATAGTCATTTACAACAGGTTTTTATATGGACAATACATTGGAGATAATATAAGATAAGTACTGGAAACAATAGAACACTATAACAACAAAAATCAGGGAAACCAGGCCTGGTATTCATAGCTAACTTTGAAAAGGCCTTTGATAAAGTACGCCCGAAATGTATATATAAATGCCTGGACTATGTTAATTTAGGAGAATCTCTTATAAAATGGGTTAAAGTTATGTACAGTGACCCCAGATGTAAAATAGTAAATAATGGCTACTTCTCAGAAAGTAATACATTGTCAAGAGGAGTAAAACAAGGTTGTCCACTATCGGCATATCTATTTATTATGGCCATCGAAATGTTAGCTATTAAAGTCAGATCCGACAACAATATTGAGGGGCTAGAAATCCAGGGCTTAAAAACAAAGGTGTCATTGTACGCTGATTTGGATCCCTGCACAGCCTGACAGGAGCTAGATCATTTTTCTAACCTCTCTGGATTAATACTGAATAATGATGTGCACCCTGATTAATTATTCAGTCATATCCCAGTTTACCTATTTACTTATGGCCCTGCCTACACATAAAAACGTTTTTTTTAAATTATATGAGCAAAAAATATTAACTTTATTTGGAATAGAAGCTAGACAATATTAAACAGGCCTTTTTATATCATGAATATTAATTCCGAGGGCAGAAATTATTAAATATTAAAACATCGGAACTCTCACTAAAGGCTTCAATCACACAAAAACTATACTTAAATCTGAACTGGTTCTCTAAGAATGTTTAAGAATGTCCTTTTCCCCTTTATTAAAATAAATATTTATGTACATTTTAACCTTTATTTAACTAGGCAAGTCAGTTAAGAACAAATGGTTATTTACAATGACAGCCTAGGAACAGTTGGTTAGTTGCAATTTCAGTTTAATCCAATATAAAAGACAGAACAAATACTATGGTTTAACTCAAATATACTAATTGAGGAAAAAACATTATTTATGAAAATAAATAAATATGATTTTTATGAATTATATCATAAATAGGACTGGTGGAGTTATGTCACACACGCAATTAACAAAAATACATGGAAATCTGCTCTTCCCAAAATTACAACCAACTGATTGCAGCATTACTGCAAAAATGGATGACACAAGTGGATATGTGAGAAGGTAAGGAACTTGTCTGTTAGCCTTACATTAAAGACCAAAGTTGGCTATAGAAAATTGTGATAAATAAAAAAAAGTATCCCAGGTTCATTTTAGGACCAAACAATTGACAGATGCGTCATACTGGTTGAAAAATAGTTGTGAGGAGATTTTTGATACACCAATTCCATTCACATGGTTTATGAATTGATACACAAAACGGCCCCGGGTTCAAAACGTAGATTTTTTCCAATTTAAATTATTAAACAAAATTCTTGCAACCAATAGAACACCATATATATGGGGGATACAACCCTCACAGCTCTTCAGATTTTGCTGCGAAGAGACAATCACTTGTTTTGGTACTGCCCATGCGTAGCTTGTTTTTAAAAAATGTAAACATTTACTCGGAGCTAACTCTACAAATAGCACTGCTGGGTGATTTTAAAAGTCATAGTAATACATTAATATGTCATACTGTATATTCCCTGTCTGTCTTGCCCATCCAAACCATTCGGAGTGTCAAGTATGTGTGTGTGTCTGTGTCTGTCTGTATGTGTGCGTGTACAGTCTTACCCATCCAGACCTCTCCGAAGCAGCCCTGGCCCAGTTTGAGCTCCAGGCGGAGGGACTCCCGGGGGATCTCCCAGGCATCCTTGGCCAGGCCCTGAGTCTGGGGCTTCACCGTGGGGCACACCGTGGTCAGCCGGTGGCACAGCCCGTCTGCATGCTCTGAACGGGGAGACAGACACACACATATACACACACACAGATGCACGCACGCACACACCCACACACATAAATACCATGGTCAACATTTGTATGAGTCACAGGAGTAACTAATATACAAGGAAAACCAAACGTAGCTTAAAAGGGGACATTTCACACATTACTTCAAGTGTTTCCGTACGCCATGCGATATGGCTAAATTCAGCCTACACAGCTAAAATATGAATGAGAAGAGGATGGTTTAACACGGCTTGGACCTGCTGGTTTCAAAATGCACCAGAGAAAAGTAGATTATGTCCCACACTATTCTCTATATACAGTGGGGCAAAAAAGTATTTAGTCAGACACCAATTGTGCAAGTTCTCCCACTTAAAAAGTTGAGAGAGGCCTGTAATCTTCATCATAGGTACACTTGAACTATGACAGACAAAATGAGAAAAAAAATTCCAGAAAATCACATTGTAGGATTTTTTATGAATTTATTTGCAAATGATGGTGGAAAATAAGTATTTGGTCACCTACAAACAAGCAAGATTTCTGGCTCTCACAGACCTGTAACTTCTTCTTTAAGATGGTCCTCTGTCCTCCACTCGTTACCTATATTAATGGCACCTGTTTGAACTTGTTATCAGTATAAAATACACCTGTCCACAACCTCAAACAGTCACACTCCAAACTCCACTATGGTCAAGACCAAAGAGCTGTCAAAGGACACCAGAAACAAAATTGTAGACCTGCACCAGGCTGGGAAGACTGAATCTGCAATAGGTAAGCAGCTTGGTTTGAAGAAATCAACTGTGGGAGCAATTATTAGGAAATGGAAGACATACAAGACCACTGATAATCTCCCTCGATCTGGGGCTCCACGTAAGATGTCACCCCGTGGGGTCAAAATGATCACAAGAACGTTGAGCAAAAATCCCAGAACCACACGGGGGGACCTAGTGAATGACCTGCAGAGAGCTGGGACCAAAGTAACAAAGCCTACCATCAGCAAGGGCATTGAAGATGAAACGTGGCTGGGTCTTTCAGCATGACAATGATCCCAAACACACCGCCCGGGCAATGAAGGAGAGGCTTCGTAAGAAGCATTTCAAGGTCCTGGCGTGGCCTAGCCAGTCTCCAGATCTCAACGCCATAGAACATTTTTGGAGGGAGTTGAAAGTCCGTGTTGCCCAGCAACAGCCCCAAAACATCACTGCTCTAGAGGAGATCTGCATGGAGGAATGGGCCAAAATACCAGCAACAGTGTGTGAAAACCTTGTGAAGACTTACAGAAAACGTTTGACCTCTGTCATTGCCAACAAAGGGTATATAACAAAGTATTGAGGTACACTTTTGTTATTGACCAAATACTTATTTTCCACCATCATTTGCAAATAAATTCATTAAAAATCCTACAATGTGATTTTCTGGATTATTTTTCTCATTTTGTCTGTCATAGTTGAAGTGAAGTGCTGAAAATGACAGGCCTCTCTCATCTTTTTAAGTGGGAGAACTTGCACAATTGGTGGCTGACTAAATACTTTTTGCCCCACTGCAGTGCATTACGTTTCGCCTGGTCCCATAGGGCTAAGGTCAAAAGTAGTGCACTATGTAGTGAACAGTGTTCCATTTGGGACATAATCTACTCTTCTCTGGTGCATTTTGAAACCAAGCCGTAAAGTGGGCTCTCCCAGAGCGCTTTAACCTCTCTCCTTTAGCGGCAAGAGAAGCACTTAAGGAAGGTATCCATTAAATATGCAATCTGAGTACCATTCCTCTAGCTGGAGAAATCACCGGGACAATTACAGGTAAGCCAGGTATTACCGAAGCACAGACAAGGGACAGCGAGAGACTGTGGTAAAAGAGAGAACATTTTAGATCAGGAACTTCTCTGCTCTTGGAGAAAGGAGGGAAGCTGTGAATGAGAAAGTTACTGGGGAGCTACACTCGGTTGTTGGGAAAACAGTTGTTTTTTAGGTAACACACTGGACGTGTGACCTTTTGCCGGCGTGAACAGAACGCAAGCCACTTTATTAAGTGTTTTTGTGTGTGAGCTGCACATCACACTCTTCAAAATAGAACCAGTGTAATTTTACGATGAGCGGTGCAAGCCTCACGCGGAGCCGTGCTGCTTCCACCCAGGTTTCATTGAAATTAATTGGAGTGTCTCACGCTCAGCAAGGTTACATTTGGAGGGTTGCAGGTCCGTAAGAGAGTGTTAGAGAAGAGAGGTGAGTGAGTGTCTGAGAGAGAGAGAGAGAGAGAGAGAGAGAGAGAGAGAGAGAGAGAGAGAGAGAGAGAGAGAGAGAGAGAGAGAGAGAGAGAGAGAGAGAGAGAGAGAGAGAGAGAGAGAGAGAGAGAGAGAGATCCTATGAAAAAGAGCTACAATACCTACCTGTGTAGTGTTTGACCAGTTTCTGCAGTGTGTCAAACTGGGCGCGTGTGGTGATGTAGTAACCCCCGTTGTCAAGTTTGCGGATCTTGTAGTGTTTCACATTGTCGCCTTTGGCATCGTCCCAGTCTCGTATGGACAGGGAGTAGGCACCTGGAGGAGACAATGACCAGATTCTTCGTCCATCCAACCAACAGTATTAAGAGCTAGGCTTTATCTATTCATGTAAATGAGAGTGTCACTGGCTAGGTCTTAAATGACTCCCTATTCTCCATATAGTGCACTACTTAGGGCACCATATGAGCTCAAGTGCTGATTTAAGATCAGTTTCACCTTTTAGATCACAATGAATCAGATTATTCTGGGCGGGGAGAATCTGATCCTGGTTCAGCACACCCACATTCTGAGACACTTTATGAATATGAACCCTCAAAAGTAGTGCACTACATGGGGAATAGCGTGTTACTTGAGATGCAGTCCATGCACGTTTTCCACGTTAATCATCGTCACCTTTAGTGGTTTCACTTTCTCGCACCAGGAAGGTGCCTCGGTTGTTGCCTGGATTCAACAGCAGCCGCTCAGCATCTTTACGGCCCATTTTACCAAAGTACCACCTGAGGAAGAACACAGACTTAGAATGAGTTGAGCCTTTGTAAAAAATTTAGTCTTTCCCAAATCTGTCCTTGAGAAACCCCAGCCATTCCAGGTATTTACTGCGCTCCAGAACTAGCACATCATTCTATTCTTATGAGAGGACACACATTAAGTTTGACTTTTGGGCGGCAGGGTAGCCTAGTGGTTAGAGCGTTGGACTAGTAACTGGAAGGTTGCAAGTTCAAACCCCCGAGCTGACAAGGTACAAATCTGTCGTTCTGCCCTTGAGCAGGCAGTTAACCCACTGTTCCTAGGCTGTCATTGAAAATAAGAATTTGTTCTTAACTGACTTGATTTACCGGCTTATGTTATTATTAACTTTATTTGACTCAATACTCGTAAGGATCATTTCCGTGTTTGGAAAAGTGAAACTTGAAATACACAATGAGAGGAAATACAGAATTATTTGAGTCCGTCAGGGGTCATCGAACAAACAGGATTACATTCTATTTCCTTGCTAAACGATCATAAACCTCTAGGCTTATATCCAACACGAGATGGTAGATGAAACCCCCTGGGGACACATGGATCAAGAGTCTCAGGCGTAGGAGTGCTGATTTAGAGCCCGTTTTAAATTTGAATTAAATTCGTTTTCCACAGCAGGAAAATAATCCTGCAGCAACAAGTCATGCGAATTATCATGTGGATTAAATTCATGGGCATTTTTTTGGTAGGGGTTGATACATTATGAAAATGAAGCCTTTTTAAACCTCAAATACACTACAAATTGAAAATTGCAGGAAAGTTGTCTTGATCTAATTAAGATCCTACATCTGTAGATCGCTATGAATAAGATTACATGGACAGAGGAACCACTCCTATTCTGAGACGCTTGATAGATATGGCCTCAGGAGAGCAGAATAAGCTATGAGCTATTCTAGTTTGGGGGCGGCAGGTAGCCTAGTGGTTAGAACATTGGGTCAGTAACCGAAAGGTTGCTGGATCGAATCGCAGAGCTGACATGGTAAAAATCTGTCATTCTGCCCCTGAACAAGGCAGTTAACCCACTGTAGCCCAGGAGGCTGTCATTGCAAATAACTGTCTAGCCTGGTTAAATAAAATACAATTTAATTAAAGAAATGTGAATGGGCCTCCAGTGAGAGGCATGTGATGCATGATCATGATGCTGTGGTTAGGATAGCGCTGTTGTGTCAGTGGAAGGTCCTAATCAGGTTAGGTTAGGTGAGATGATAAACAAGGGCCTTACTCTTCAGCCTGGATGGAGTCAGCTGGAGCCACATAGTTACTGGGAATGTATCCTTTCTTCCCTGTGTTGATGGAGCGCGCCTCCCACCAGTCCCCTTCTCTGTAGGGGGAAAAACACAGAGCGAGAGAGAGAATCATCCAGATCTAGTGTCACTACTATGTCTGCACACTCCAGCACACACGGTTCCTAGTAACGGAAGTCTGGTTATGTCTTGTACATGCTGTCTTTTATGCATGTGTTCTATAGCTATTTTATGGCACGCAGCAATGCATTATATTTGAATTGAACAAAGTCAACCAAGGCTACATTCTAGAGCAGAGAGGTATTTATGACGGTATTTATGATGGTATCTATGTTAAAGGGGTTTCGTTAAATAAATGAAAGACTCCAGCAATCTGGGTGTAAAAAAACAGGATCAGAGGGTGAAAACAAAACTCGAATCCATGTTTATATTTAACCTTTATTTAACATGTAGGAAGAAAGTTGTATAGAACAGGTGCAAAGAGGGGGCCTGCATCCCAAATGGCATCCTATTCCCTGTATAGTGGCATACTTTTGGCCAGGGCCCACAAGAACTCACGTGTTATTGATGATCTGGAAGCGGTCCCCTTTTTTGAACGTCAGGTCGTCTGAAGTTCTGGCTTCATAGTCGTACAAGGCCACGAAGAACGTAACCCCACCTGAACACACACACACACACACACACACACAGACAGAAAACATTCAGTAAAACGTTCAAAAAGCACAAGTGAAATTCATGGACCGTATATACATTTGTTGACTCATTTTGGTGGAGAACCAGTACAGACGGTGAAAAAGTCAGAATATGACGGCATATTGAGCTACTAACAGCCTACTAAAGACGTTCTATAAATACCTGGCGACCTTTTGTGCCAAGATTGGTACTGTCAACATCCAGTGACATTGACAGAAACAAACTCTGCTGCAAAGATAAACGGGACCGTGGGGAGGTCAGTCAGAGAACGTAGATCTGTAGCGGCGCGTTCTGTTTCCATAGCGGTGGTACGTGACTGGTATGTGTAGTGTGACACTGTTGTGAGAGGAGGGGAGCAATAGATCCGTGGTCTCCAGCCTGCGCGCTCCCTGACGATTTTCTCCCCGACGTTAATTCTACTCTATGGAAATGTCCAGCGTATAAAAATATGAACAAAACTGCCACGTGTCAGGAAAGCAACATAGACACGCCATTGGCCCTGGATCCGACCTGGGTTGAAATACTATTGGAATTTATTTGAAAATACTTAAGCTGGGCATAATTGAGTTTCCCTGGTGCAATGGAATCAATATAATTGTTGAAAACTGCACATCTGGCACTCTAGTATTTAATCCCAGGTCTGCAATGGATATATTGGGAAGGGTAAAGGGAAAGACTGTCATTCATGTCAGGTATTAATTTGTCAGGGGGGGTGGATACTAAATTGGTTGCTCTGACGGGAGTGGATTCCATCATCCGGCAAGGTTGTTGTTTGTTTAGCGTCGTAGGGGAAATGCTTACGTCAGCTCGGTGCCAATCTAACAATTACAGAGCATGAATAATAGCATAGCACAGGTCATCTAATCTCACAGCTGTAATGTCAATACAGAACACAATGTAAGCCATTCTGCTTACTGGACCGAGATTAAATAGGTAGGCAGATTGTGTGGATAACCATCTACGGCTACGTCCCAAACGGCACCCTGCTCCCTATATATTGTTAGTGCACTACTTTTGACCAGGGCCCATAAGGGTGCCATTTCGGACACAGCCTATGACACACCTCACATGTTCATCTAAACCAACGCTGAACAACACAGAGCTGCCAACACTAATCCCATTAACTGGTAGAGGAACTCCATAACGTGCCATGGAGCCCCGCCACCACCCCGAGACCAGATAACACAACAGGGAGGGGGGGGATTACAAAGCTAATCCCACCTATACAGGAGGGCTCAATCTCGTCTCCCTGCTCACTGGGACCGTAGACCTATAAAAAGATGTCTCTTTCAATCGTTGCTGATTTTTTTGTTGTTGTTGCCAATGGCACCTGTGTACAACGTGACTGAAGGACATCTAGAGGGAGATGACGATAGTCAGTTGGATTTGAATTGGCTGGAACACAATGGCAGGTGGTTTTTTCGAGCGACTCCGGATATTGAGTTGTCAGGTCACCAACTATTCTGTTGGAAAATAAGTATATGGGCCCTTGTGAAGGAACCATAGCAGTCTCATATGGCACACCTTAAGAGTGCTTATATAGCATTGTTGTTATGATAGAAAGGCATACGGGTACGAAAAGAAACCCACACTCGAAAGACACATGCACACAAACGCATCGCACAAATCATCCATTGATGTCAACACGTGATTGGGGGGGTGGGGGGGGGGGTGGGGGGGGGGTGGGGGGGGTGCTACCCGCCATAAGGTCTCAAGTTAGGATTCTGTAAAAAGTAGGGCAAGTCTAAAATGTCAATGGGTAATTCGCACGAACATTTGAGGTAGGCTATGCTTGAAGATCTACATCTAGGATTATGTGGATAGTAGGCGAGTTTCACCTGATACGGCACCGGGGAATGCTCCGGGGAGAGCACCGGAGAAGGAGGTGGATGCCCCTCCGAAGGGGGTCATGATGGAGGCTCCTCCGAAGGGGGTGATAGTGTGGGGGTTGAAGCCTGTGGCGGGTCCAGAGGAAGGTGGCTGGTTCTGCTGCAGCTGGGTGGGGTCGGGCCCGTAGGGGCCCACGTGGGGGGCGATGACGTCTGAGGCCGAAGCATTGTCCGGCCGGTACTTCATGGTGGGACCCTTGTCTTCTTTACTCTTGATGCAGCCCATGGTCACGTCTGGAGGGAAACACACACACACACACTTAGTTAGAGCATAGTTTCAGGACAGTATTCACTGTGTCACCCTCGGCATATACGTGATACGCTGAGTGTGCAGGGGTGGCACTTCATCAGTCGAAACAACGATGAAAGCGAAGAGGTTAAAAAATTATTAAGGATTACAACATATGGACTGGTTAGGAGGATGCCTTTAACAATGAGATGACTACCTCTGTAGTCATCCTGCAACCTAGACGACTCTACGTCTATTAAAATGTTTTGTCATAAACCATTTGTTTGTCATTTTATGGCTTAAGCCACAAGCCCATGATGCTCTATTAATCTGGGGACAAAAATCCTAAATCTGATCTAAAATTGATTTGGTTGTAGATCATCACTCTTCCTAACGCATGTTACATGGTCATAAACAAACACATGACCGGGTTCACGCACAGCACTAGTCTAGTGTAGCCAACGCAAAAAAAATACATGCAAAGAGATTTTATAAAGGGGTTTAGGGCTGTTGTGTTGTATACCTGTAGGATTTAAGGAGATGTTTATTGCATATGAATTCCAAATTGACAGCATCTGAAATGCAGTGGTGATGAGGCAAAATGGTGAGAATTCTGAGAAAAGGATTTAAAAGCATGTTTTCCCCCCCAGAATAAACATTTGCTACTTCTTTTGTGGGTCAAACATCACAATAAGTGTTGCAAAACATGGCCACCGGCCATTAAAAACTCCATATACATTAGGTATTGCCCCAATTCTCCATCCTTCTTGTCATGGATTTAAAAGCATAGGAATGGTGTAAGCATTGGCAGGAGGGAGTTTCCACCATTGCTACATCCATGCAATAGCGTGTGCGAGTACATAATTCAAGAGACGGTTGGCGAATCGGCACGTCGCCTTAACCACCAGTAACTCTTACGTGAAACCATATGTCCAAAAAGCTACAACACATCTACACTGGCGTCTTCCCCATCTGCATTGTTGTCATTCTTCCATCCAACATAATTGGCCAGTGTTATGTCAAGGCATTCCTTTGTGAAGAGAAGGCCTAGTAAATACGGTTGCCATCAGACACGCTCCTATAGCAGGCTCCAGATGTTTTGACTGATCTCGGAAACAGCTGCTCTAGTCAGAGGGTTACAGCCAGGATTCGCTTTCGTTTTCTCTACCCTGAGGTGGGTAGCTGTCTTTCAAAATTGGGAGTTTTCTGGCAAACAAGCTATGATTAATTCCTTACTTTGAAGGAGGACTTTTATTTACTCTTGAGAGCTGACTAAATCAGTGTGTCTGTGAACTGACTATCTAAGCGACCTGTCAGTTAGCAACATCCCAGGGACATACAGTGCAAAATTCAAGTAATCCTGGTTACAGGTTCCCCAGAGTTCCATATTGTTTCCCTCCTAATTACAGGAATATTCCAACTAGGATTTCTAGAAATCCTGTGATTTTTGGGAAAGTTGCCAGAATTTTGCACGCCTACGATTGCGAAACACTGGCCTAGAAGACAGAGATGGACAGAAAGGAGTGGCAGGGTAGCCTAGTGGTTAGTGCGTTGGACTAGTAACCGGAAGGTTGCAAGTTCAAACCCCCGAGCTGACAATCTGTCGTTCTGCCCCTGAACAGGCAGTTAACCCACTGTTCCTAGGCAGTCATTGAAAATAAGAATTTGTTCTTAACTGGTTGGTTAAATAAATAAAAAATAAAAAGGGAATGGCAGAAGTTCAGAGTTTGTCAATAGCAGAACTTCCAAGTACACTGAATAAATTGCATGCTATGGTTCGAATTACGTGTCGGTAGTTCTCTATAAAACTGATTTAAGAGTATGGCTGGGAATTGCCAAGGACCTCACTTTACGATATTATCACGATACTTGGTTGCCAATACGATATGTATTCCCATGATTCTATATGTATTGCGATTCGATACTGCGTTTTTATTGTGATTCAATGTTTCAAACATATTGCTCACTCTATGTCTGCTGTAGAGGGACAAGAAGGAGCAATGAGAAAATGTGTTTTTAATCTCATGTTGGCTCACTGTTTAAAAAGAAGATGATAAAGCTATAGGATGAAAAATATCTGCGTATTGGCACAGGTATATCGGGCGAACACTACCTAGCAAAGAAATTATGGTAAATTAATGTTTACAAATTGATACAGAGTCAAAGTATCTGATCAAACTATATTAAGTGAACGCAGATTTGTAAAAATAAAGAATACTAATAATAATTAAAAGCCTTGGTCCATTTGAATCTAATCACAGATGTTCTGCTCGGAGGCCAAGGAATTCTGTCAGCCAAGTAACTACAGAACCAGCCCTCCCTTTAAAAAAGGAGTCTAACCCACCCTCCCTTTTAACTGCTGGGCTCCTGGTGGGTAGAAATGGTTGGGTTGGTTGACTGTGGTTGGTTTGAACTTTACCATCAGAAAGAAGTGGTCCAGAGACAGGTCACTTAACTTGCCACGCCACAGTTCCAGGCCTTTACATCCCAGTCGCAAGGCTCCAGCCTGCATCAATGCCATTACAACATCTGTATAAATAAAAACTCAAGAGACCATCTGGTGCAACATTCTTCTAACGGAGACACAGTCAACCATTCGCCAACTTCGCCCCCCTTACGTCACAGTGAGTCAAACACAGTCATATAGTGAATGAGCTCTAGCTCGCTGAGAAAACAGACTGGATTAGTCTGGGTGACACACACACACACACGTAAAGCTGGAAAGGCCGTGCGCATTCAGCCTGCACCCGAATGCGTAGACACACATACACCTGTTCCTCTGGCGCATTTGTATCAACAGACAGCGGAGGAGGGGAACGTGATCTTACGCTCCAAGCGTTCACGCCCGAGCCGTTTTAAAAAGCCCCTTCCCTAACCCATGGCCCAAGTGAAACTCTTCTCCCAGCCTAAGTAAATGGGCACAGCAGCAGGTTCACATAGCCTTGAAGATGCCTAGTGCAGTGTTACAAGTGATTGTTCTTCATCTCATGTCATGCTTTCGCCCATACGCTAATCCCCATAGCCCCCCTCCGATACAAAAATGCAGATAATCAGAGCAGAATAACATTGCCTGGCAAAGAGAGCGGTAGGGATTTGCTCTGAATGTAGAGATATTTTTTTGTTAAAGACCGTATTTATGTGTGCATGCGCGTGTGCCAAAGATACACAGAGAGTGGGCTGGGATTTTGTGCCAAACCCTCTCACATGGGGGACTGTCAGCGCAGGGAAGAATCTGTTGAGAGAGAGAGAGAGAATCCCCTGGCCAACTGAATGAAGGATTATGAGGAGGGAGGCTTTGCGCTGGCTGTGAGGATGATGAGAGAAACATAACAACCTGCTTCCATATATGTACAGACCTGGTGTGGTGGACGTAGGCTGAAAGAGGGTGGGGGAGGGAACTATCTGAAGAACAGATGAGGGCACGAGGGCTTAAATGGTAGGCCCAACTACTTCCCTGGCTTTTTATTGTTCTCCGACTATTTCCACTATAGCACTCGCTTCATTTACCACAGTTAATTATTCTCCTTGTGCCACCTGTCTGTGTCGATCCTTCCTGTGATCCAATAACATTAAGTCCTCAAGAAGGATAACGTCCTCAGGCTACCAGTGATCTGATGGTTTCTGTCCCGGTGGAGCTTAACGACACTCTTGGCTGTCATGGCGTGATCCGTAGTGGCTGGGCAGGCTTTGGCTGACAGCCTTCATCAGCTCACAGCTAACCCGCTATCAGTACAGGCCACAGTTAAAGCAACCCACACACATAATGACATGATGGGTTTAGCCCACATCATGCTTTGTCGTCTTCAACACCAAGCCCAATCTCCTCAGAGAGTACCCGGCGGGAGAAATAAAACAAGGCGAGATGAGATAGGAATGCGCTGCAATGTCATCTACTCTGCATTGATCACAGTGTAGAGACTATGCTGATGATAATGATTATCTCAGTCAAAAACACAAAGAAAAGCCCATTGGGAGTCTATTGCAAAGTAATTGGGCGTCTATTTACAAGTAATTGCGAATTTCCATGGAGGCCACTAACTAAATATTATTAGGGCCCTATGATTTCCGCGATGCGGAAAATGCGGACGGAATCGCAGAATTTGGTTATAAACATGGATTCAACTTTAAATGTGGAATATTGCAGAATATTACATGATTTGGCTGAAATATATATATATATATTTTTTAAATCAAATGTGGGCCTAATTATTGTAGTAACAAATTATTTCATAATTGTAAAATTACAGACGAGTAGGTTTAGAGAAACAATTCCGTTTTCGATTGGGGTGTTTTGAGGGGGGGGGGGGGGGGGGGGGGTCGGTCGTGTGTGGGACCCTTACGTCACCTCATAACTTGGCTGTCTCTTTGAGAAACATGTCGAAGAGGCCGTCTGAGAGGGCCAAGTCGTCAAAAAAATAAAAGTAATCATAAAAAAAAAAACGGCACTAACCCCTAAATTCAGAGAAGCGCAATACCCAAACGACTATTATGAGTCAGGCAATAAATTCTGTCAACATATTATTGATTGGACCCGTAAAAACATGTATGATGACCACTTAAAGTCTAAAGCCCATGTGAAGAACAAGGAAAAACACCATGTTATCCAGAGCATGCCTCTTCAAACGACCATTACTAGTGCAAGCGCATCAGCAGATTCAAGACGAGGATGTATTCAGGACGAGGATTTATTCAGGACTTTGTGGCTGTGTGCGCCGAGTCTGACATCCCCTTAGGAAAGCTAAGAAAGCTACGGACGTTTCTAGTGAAGCATTGCAAACAGGGAGGAGCGGTGCCCGGAAATGAGAGCAGCCTCCGTCAAACGCACCTGCCCGGTGTGTTCGACCAACACAAGACTGCCGTTCTACAGAAGATCCGTGGGAATAAGATTCCGGTGGTTGTTGACGAGACAACAGATGCAAGGGATTCCAGCGTTCTAAACATTGTCATTGGTGAGTTAACTTAACAGCCTATTAATATACCGTTGCAATAGCCTACATTTACATTCTGCAATGTCAATTGAACACTGCCTCTCCAACTAGCTAACTATCACTGTATCTATATTGTGTTTACACTTGACATTATAATAACACTTGCTTTGTCACAATATTATTTTAGGTTAAAACATAAGGTGTTGAAAACCAGTACTTTCTGGTGGATGTCATTTTCATGGACAGATGCATCTACTCAAAGTTTTCCCAAGCTATACTAGCCTCCCTCCACAGCAACGAGCTGAACCTGAATGACGACTGGGCAGTGGTCACAGATAATGCCTCCTACTGACTGAAGGCATACAAGGAGGTTCTGAAAGGAGTGATGCCCAAGTGTCCATGTAACCTGTCTCTGCCATGTCATTAATCTGATGAGTGAGAACTGGCAGCACTAAAAATACTTCTCTGAAGTTGCATCACTTGTGACATGGATGAGATCTGTCTTCTTCAAGAACCCTGCCAGAAAGAGAAGATGGGTGAGCTTCCTCATTATGAAGGGGTTTGTGCAGACCAAGGCTCCGCATGAAGCAGCGAGCTCCAGATGGAATAGCTGGTTTGGGGCAGTGAAGTACCACGCAGAGCATGTTCATCTGTGCAGAGAGTTTTTGTTGGCAGAAAAGTCATCATCCCAGGCCGTCGCAAACATCCTCGGCCAGCTGGAAACCGAGGAGAAGTTTGCTGCATTGTTGCCTAGATTCTTGCCTTACTTTTTTCCATTTATAATGAAACACTTAGAACTCTGTATTGAAGCACTTGCCTTGATAAAAAAAATAGTGCAATGTGTTGCATCATTACAACTGTACTGTTCTATCTTATTAAATGGTTCACTTTTTATTCATTCACATTATTAGACACTCTTTCTGATGCTAAAATTAGCATAAATTGTAAAACACAGAATTCAGAAAAATGAAAACGGAAAAAAATGAATTTGGGAAAACAATTAAACGGAACTCCGAAAAAAGTTAAGCGGATTTCATAGGGCCCTATATTATAACGGACGCAAACTAAAATAAACTAATTCCAAACAGGCAATCCAGCGCATAAAGTTATACATATATGTGTAGGAGCTACTGACATTTACAAGCGAATGTGAACGAGAGACATTGTGCGAATGAACAAAGTTTTGACGAATGCCGTACTGGCTCTCCAGCAGCATGTCTACACACTGTGTCTGTGTGGAGTCTGGAGTCACTAGGGCAACGGGCCTGCCTGCTCTGCTCGGAGAAGAGGGGGGAGGAGGAGACCACAAAGAACAGAGAGGAGAAACAACGCAAGGAAATCAAGATAGCAGTGGCAGCTGTACAAATAACTCAACCAAAAGGCTTTGACTTCTCAAACGCTAGCACAATATGATGCCCCATCACTTTAATAATTTTTACTTAGACGGCAAGTTAAACTTAGGGCTCATGTTAACACAGAATAATGCGTTTTTCATGCAGGAAAAAAATATAAAACTCATAAGAAATATCTTGCTATGTTTGTAAACATGGATCTTATTGTAATTTCTGCTCGACATTGAACTCATTTTGTGCTTCAGTTGCACTTCTAAACTTGGATCAGAATTCACTAACGGGCATTCTATCAGAAGACAGAGCTCTGACTGATGTTTAGCTACTTTTCTCCAGTACTTTTCTCGGTGTAGCCAGCCTAATTTTCTCTGGTAAAATGCAAGATTAACTTTAAGCAAAACATTAGGAAATGTAGCTGGCTACATTCTTTCTATGATAGGCCTTAACATTATAAATATGCACCATCACTATTTTTTGACGAATGTGTTGCGCTAATGTAATTTATGTGAAGGAAAACTATAGTTGCAAGTCCCTGATCAGTTTATTGACGGAAAAAACAACAACTCTACTTTCAAAATAAAACTTAACCCCTGTCGATACACCGCTGGAATCACCTGCTCCTGCTTTCTCCCGTTGTGCTATTTTTCAAAACAAACACATGACTGGATCAACTGTTCTGGGGAACTACATAAGCTTCATAATGTGACAGGTGAAAGATGAATGAGATCTGCTTAATCTTCTAACATATTGCACAAGTTGACAGCAGGTATTTACTTTAAAAAAATAGCTACAAATATTACAATGTTTTGAAAAAATTCTAAGAAATAGTTTCAACAGTATTGACAAAATCATCCCGTAGCTATTTCATAATACCCTGGTATACGATATACAGTTGAAGTCGGCAGTTTACATACACCTTAGCCATTCCTGACATTTAATCCTAGTAACAATTCCCCGTCTTAGGTCAGTTAGGATCACCACTTTATTTGAAGAATGTGAAATGTCAGAATTATATTAGAGAGAATGATTTGTTTCTGCTCTTATTTCCTTCATCACATTCCCAGTCGGTCAGAAGTTTACATACACTCAATTAGTATTTGGTAGCATTGCTTTTAAATTGCTTAACTTGGGTCAAACGTTTCTGGTAGCCTTCCACAAGCTTCCCACAATAAGTTGGGTGAATTTTGACCCACTTTTCGCACCAAAGTATGTTCATCTCTAGGAGACAGAACGAGTCTCCTTCCTGAGCGGTATGACAGCTGCGTGGTCCCATGGTGTTTATACTTGTTCATCTGTACAAATAATAGTACACGTGGTACCTTCAGGCGTTTGGAAATTGCTCCCAAGGATGAACCAGACTTGTGGAGGTCTACAATTTTTTTTCTGAGGTCTTGGCTGATTTCTTTTGATTTTCCCATGATGTCAAGCAAAGAAGCACTGAGTGTGAAGGTAGGCCTTGATACATCTACAGGTACACCTCCAATTGACACAAATTATGTCTATTAGCCTATCAGAAGCTTCCAAAAACCATGGCATAATTTTCTGGAATTTTCAAAGTTGTTTAAAGGCACAGTCAACTTAGTGTAGTGAAACTTCTGACCAACTGGAATTGTGATACAGTGAATTATAAGTGAAATAATCTGTAAACAACTGTTGGAAAAAATTTATTGTGTCACAAAGTAGATGTCCTAACCAACTTGCTAAAACTATAGTTTGTTAACAAGTAATTTGTGGAGTGGTTGGAAAAACTAGTTAATGACTCCAACCTAAGTGTGTGTAAACTTCCAACTTCAACTGTATAAGGTATACCACCCAAGCCTACCTACATGTTAAATGCCTTTAAGATTATTGGTCTAGAGTTGAACGATCTCGGCCTACACCTCTAGGAAAAAGGTTCCTTTAAGTCTGACCAGACCACTGTGTCCACTCTCTTTCTCCCTCAATTTCTTTAAAGCCCCCCAACTCCAGCACGCAGGTTTGACTGAGATTAGACTGGGTTTGACTGAGATTAGACTGGGTTTGACTGAGATTACATAGTGGAGATGCAACATGGATATTGTTACGGATTTAAATTGTAGTATAACTATTCTTTAAAAGGTTATAACATTGTTTGGAGAACGAGACAGTTCTAAGCAAGGTTGAAGGAATCCGCACGCTGAGAAATGGTACCCATATTAGCCATCCCCAGATCCCTATGAACAAAGAGCGAGTCCACAATGTAACCTAAGGGGCATTAGTCATGTAATCAAATGATTTCCCATGAATCCAAAGTCACAAAGGAGCCTTAAGTCTTAGTAACCATCAATTCCAAGGATCTAAAATGCATAGAGGCTCTCATTATTTGTGCATTACAGAGCCAAAAATACTAAACAAAACTGCCAATATGTTTGTTGATTTGGAACTAAATTTAGTAACATGTTCTAATTACTGACAGCATCCTGTTGCCCTGAACATATAACCTATAACAGAATAACAGCACACATACATGAAAGGATTTCCAGTGGTGTCATTCTGTGTAGCAAGTAGTCCACCACAAAATATTACTGTAACTGGGCGAGGTAGAGTTGAAAAAGGAAAAGTTCTGTTATTTACAACCCTCAAACATTTCCTCGGTCTGATCTGAAGGAGAGACAGAATAAATGCAGACCATAGATGTGTTGTCTTATCAGGGAAAAGCTCACAGTGCATTAGCTGATGTTGAAATAGAATAGAAACGTGTCCTTCCAAAACTAGGTCGAAGTTGCCTCATTCCCTCTGTCTAAATCAAAAGCATTGTGTTCTGAGACAGCGAAAGATTCAGGAATAGTTTGCTTAAGAAGACAGCAAATATCACTATGTAGCAAGCTGAGGAAAACACAAACACATTTTGGCGTCAAAAGTGTAGACCTGATTTGCATAGGGTTCTTGTGGCTCAGATTGCACTCTAGTACGTTTGGAATGCATTGGCTGGTGTAGGGTGAAGTTGCCCCAAGATCTTGGGTCCGTTTTTCATTGTCCCCACTAAGGATTCGGGGAGGGGAAGCTGATCCTAGATCTGTACCTGGGGGAGACTTCACCCTGGAATTGCTTTAGCTGAAAGGTACGCCCCTCATACGTTCCACAGAGAGGGACCTGGTGTTCCACCGCCACCTGAGGCTTCTTGACCCCCTGACTTCCTCACCCCTGGTGTTTCATCACCAGTGTTTTGCCCCGGGTCGCAAGCCACCCAGATAGCATATGAACACGTCATAAGCCATGGCAAAATGCTTATAATTCAAGTAAATTAGCTTAAAAATAGCAACATTTTCTCTCGGCCTCATGAAAAAGAATGTGTATAAAAGAATGAGATTGGCTATAAAACTGCACATTTATCATATTATCCCTCTGCCCTATGGCAAAATGTATAGGGGCCTCGCAGAACTGCAAGACACCACCGGTTGATTCTCGAGGAGGGGTGAGTGTTGAAGAGGAGGGGTGAAACTTGACTGGTGCAGGGGTGAGACTTGACTTGGTGAGATCTGAGGAGAAGGAATGACGAAGTTCCTTATTGTCACGATCGCCGTATGAAGCGGACCAAAGCGCAGCGTAGTGTGAATGCATCATTTAATAAATGACAACAAACACGAAGTAAACTGTACAAAACCAAATAAACAAATAGCGACCGTGAAGCCATCCTAAGAACTGTGCTGACACAAGCAACTAACATAGACACATAAAAAGCAAACTATGGTCAGGGTGTGACAGTACCCCCCCCCCAAGGTGCGGACTCCGGCCGCAAAACCTGAACCTATTGGGGAGGGTCTGGGTGGGCATCTGTCCGCGGTGGCGGCTCTGGCGCTGGACGTGGCCCCCACTTCACCATAGTCTTAGTCCACTTTAGTAGCGTCCTTTGAGCGGCGACCCTCGCCGCCGACCTAGGACTGGCAATCCTACTAAAGGACCCCACTGGACTGAGGGGTAGCTCAGGGCTGAGGGGCAGCTCAGGAGAGCGCTGGAGAGGCGGGAGCACCTGTAGGGATGAGACGGAGAGACAGACTGGTGCGGGGGGCTGCCACCAGAGGGCTGGGGCGTGGAGGTGGTACTGGATAGACCGGATAGACTGGAGCTCTTGAGCACCGAGCCTGCACAACCTTACCTGGTTGAATGCTCCCGGTCGCCCTGCCAGTGCAGCGTTGTGTAAATGCATCATTTAATAGATGACAACAAACACGAAGTAAACTGTACAAAACCAAATAACGACCGTGAAGCTATCCTAAGAACTGTGCTGACACAAGCAACTAACATAGACACATACAAAGCAAACTACGGTCAGGGTGTGACACTTATATGTATTCCATACCAGTGATTGGTGCTACAGTTCTCCAGTGAACAGCCCGCTGTCCTGAGTGCACCATGTTTCTTGCGCAGGCAGGTTTGGCTGCCACAGTGGCACAGAGTTAAATAACCTTTAGAACGGTGTTGTACCCGGACAGATAATATATTTAACAGATGAAAATGCAAATGCTCATAACAAAACTTTATTGAAAGTATGTTTGGTAGAAAAACTATGAAATAATAACACCGCTAAGATTAAAAGGGCTAAAGTGGTCCCTTCTGCGTGATTCCAAAGGTCAGCCCAGATTGGAGGGTCAAGGCTGGAGATGATAGCTTGGAGCTATTATTTAAAGCTGTACAGATTTAAATCAGTTGGCAGTCTGCACTGTTTGTCAGTCCACTTATATTTGGATGGATACCAATAGATTTGAGTCCCTCCACAAAAGTTTTAATGGTAGAGGATTAAAAATAGTCGCACTAAATCCACATTAAAACTGGAGAATCAGCTTTCGTCATCAAAAGGGATTTGATGCGTTTACTCTAAATCTCAGATCACAGAATATTCTGTAGAGCTATCAACAAAAAAAAACAACGCATTACAACAGAATAAGATAACATCTTCGGCAATTCTGCTGAACACGGCAGAACATAATTATAGTATGTTGAACCCGTTCCAAAGTGAACCTGGGGCTTTCCCATCGGGACCTGATATGTATTAAAATGGGCTTTCTCGTCCTACACAGTTACAAACAACAACTGCATTCAGAATATAAAGTAACAGAACAGCCTACCAGTTGTAGCCTATCCTTCTCCTTTAACTTTTAATTACATCTTTTTAACTCCATCTTCCTCCACTGATGAGATATCTCCTAACTTGACTGTAGCCTGTATGACTGTAGCCTATTGCCGCTTTGATGACTTATGATTGGCCAACGACATGCACTCTCGTGAACAGCAAAGTGCAGCAGCAGAAACTATAACATGTCTCTCTCTACTGCAGCAGTCGCATTCGGATCTGTATGGGTCCATCCGGACAAGTCGGTTAAAATGACATATATCCAAGACCCGTGACAATCATATCAGATGCGACCCAGACCCATGACATTATTCAGAATTCTGGATCCAGACCCGCTCGGGTCCCGGGTTGGGTCTCTGGTATTCGGGTACAGGTGGATCCGTGAAGACCTCTACTGTACAGTCGTGGCCAAAAGTTTTGAGAATGACACAAATATTAATTTCAACAAAGTTTGCTGCTTCAGTGTCTTTAGATATTTTTGTCAGATGCTACTATGGAATAGTGAAGTATAATTATAAGCATTTCATAAGTGTCAAAGGCTTTTATTGACAATTACATGAAGTTGATGAAAAAGAGTCAATATTTGCAGCGTTGACCCTTCTTTTTCAAGACTGCAATCCACCCTGGCATGCTGTCAATTAACTTCTGGGCCACATTCTGACTGATAGCAGCCCATTCTTGCATAATCAATGCTTGGAGTTTGTCAGAATTTGTGGGTTTTTGTTTGTCCACCCGCCTCTTGAAGATTGACCACAAGTTCTCAATGGGATTAAGGTCTGGGGAGTTTCCTGGCCATTGACCCAAAATATTGATGTTTTGTTCCCCGAGCCACTTCGTTATCACTTTTGCCTTATGGCAAGGTGCCCACCATGCTGGAAAAGGCATTGTTTGTCACCAAACTGTTCCTGGATGGTTTGGAGAAGTTGCTCTCAAAGGATGTGTTGGCAAAATTGTGAGTGAGCCCACTCCCTTGGCTGAGAAGCAACCCCATATATGAATGGTCTCAGGATGCTTTACTGTTGACATGACACAGGACTGATGGTAGCGCTCACTTTGTCTTCTCCGGACAAGCTTTTTTTCTGGATGCCCCAAACAATGGGAAAAGGGATTCATCAGAGAAAATGACTTTATCCCAGTCCTCAGCAGTCCAATCCCTGTACCTTTTGCAGGATATCAGTCTGTCCCTGATGTTTTTCCTGGAAAGAAGTGGCTTCTTTGCTGCCCTTCTTGACACCAGGCCATCCTCCAAAAGTCTTTGCCTCACTGTGCATGCTGATGCACTCACACCTGCCTGCTGCCATTCCTGAGCAAGCTCTGTACTGGTGGTGCCCCGATCCAGCAGCTGAATCAACTTTAGGAGACGGTCCTGGCACTTGCTGGACTTTCTTGGGCGTCCTGAAGCCTTTTTCACAACAATTGAACCACTCTCCTTGAAGTTCTTGATGACCGATAAATGGTTGATTTAGGTGCAATCTGACTGGCAGCAATATCCTTGCCTGTGAAGCCCTTTTTGTGCAAAGCAATGATGACGGCATGCGTTTCCTTGCAGGTAACCATGATTGACAGAGGAAGAACAATGACTCCAAGCACCACCCTCATTTTGAAGCTTCCAGTCTGTTATTCAAACTTAAATCAGCATGACAAAGTGATCTCCAGCCTTGTCCTCGTCAACACTCTCTCGTCAACACACCTGTGTTAATGAGAGAATCACTGACATTAAGTCAGCTGGTCCTTTTGTGGCAGGGCTGAAATGCAGTGGAAATGTTTTTTGGGGATTCAGTTCATTTGCATGGCAAATCTTTATAACATTCTGGAGTATATGCAAATTGCCATCATACAAACTGAGGTGAAAATTAATATTTGTGTCATTCTCAAAACTTTTGGCCACGACTGTAGACTGCAGTGGAATGAAGGTTCTGTGTATATCGTATCCTCCACCCCCGGCCCATTCTTTCCTGACAGTGGGAAAGAACTGGACATTCCACACAAGCTTCATGAAAAGGTCCTGAGCTGATAACATGGAGGTGAGCGGAGACATGTTCATTCACCATTAAACAGCCTGGAGTTCTGGCTCTGGGGTGACATTTCCCATAGGTACATATCTAGGGTCAGTACATACTGTATCTAGAGTGGGGAAAATGTGAAACTGAAACAAAGATCACCATCTAGGTGCAACTTCACCCTTCTCCGGGAGTTCTGCTAGATAAGTTGAATGCTAACTTCCGCAAATGGTTTTTACTAAATGTTTATACTTTTTTTATTTAACTAGGCAAGTCAGTTAAGAACAAATTCTTGTTTTCAATGACGGCCTAGGAACAGTGGGTTAACTGCCTGTTCAGGGGCATAATGACAGCTGGGGGTTTGAACTTGCAACCTTCCGGTTACTAGTCCAACGCTCTAACCACTAGGCTACCCTGCCCCCTCAACAATACATGACTAATTGAAAACTCAGTTAGGATTCTCCCCATCGTGATTAAAAATGGCACGATTGCATAGCAAGTAGAGCTGTTTGAGGACTAGACCGATAGTCCCAGATCTGTTCCCAGATCTGTTTGTTCTTGCTAACTCCATTGATGACATTGTTTTACATTACAGTTCCATGGGGAGTTGGCAAGAGAGCAGAAACAGACTGGCACCCAGACTAGAACTCATAGGGACATGAATCCCCCTGTGCTGACTGCTCTGAAATGGAGGGAGTGTTGGGATGGTCAGTGAGAAATGGACAGATCACTCTGGCCCAGACTTCCTTCCGCCGGGCCTTTCTGCTCCAGGCCACCTGCTGTGGCTTTCACTGAGAGGACCGCAGGCAGGCAGAAACACGCGCACGCACAAAAACGCATGCTCAAAGTCTACACACAAGCGCACGTGCACACACAAATTAGTGTGCGCACTAAGGAAACTCACTGATGAATACACACATTCAGTACAGCCAAGAGGCCATCTCAATGACACCTCTATGTGCTCTTCCTACCAAGGACAGAGAGTGAGAGTGAGGGAGCGAGGGAGAAGGAATAGGAAACAAACAAACAGACAAACTGGTTAGCTGATGGAAATCAGTCAACCTTGTTGTTCTGGGTCATGGCTACTGTTACCGAACAAGGTAACGTAGACATAAAGCTGATGCCTGACAATAATGAATGGTGCAGGTGAAATGACATAATGTACACTAAACATCAGTCAGTGACAAATAGGAACATTGATTGACACTAGGGCTGTGGTGGTTATGACATTTTGTCAGCCAGTGATTGTCATGCAAATAAACTGCCGGTCTCGCGGTAATTGACCGTTAATTAACAAACACATTTAGCATCTCCTGGCTTCCACGCATAGCTTACAAGCCACTGATGCAGACCTTTGGAACATCTACATTTAAAAAAATTATAATAAATCCATTTAATATAGCCTACACATTCGCAATAAGTCCATTCTTTATTTTAGACAGGTCTAAAGAAACATGACAAGAAGAAAATGTAGTCTATTTCAGAAGAACATACTCTGAGTTGTCCTTATGTTAGGCCCTGATATGGCTATGTCATATGGCTGTTGATGTTTAATACAATTCTAAGGCTACATGATGGGACTTTAACGATGATATGAAAAAAAGTTGCAATCTGCACACTCTTCATCAGCCTCTCACAATTTGACAAGCACTTGATAATATTCTCATCAGGACTCGAATTTCCCAGCGGCATCCCACTTGTGTGGCTGTAATGCCCCCTAAAAAAAAATCTATGCCTTTTGAGGCCAAAGTGGCCGTTGTGCCCTTGGGCTGAATATAATAGGCTAATTATAATTCCCTTCTCCCAGCTGCCGTGCTCCGAAGCACCTCTCACTCACATGGCTCTCTCAGATGTCGCCAATGCCCGTCACATGATCGGGTTCTTTTCGCAGGAATTTCAGCTAAGAAGTAGACTACAAGTGAATGAAGACGGAAACATCGGGGACGCAACCCGCTCAAGTCCCTCATCGAATTCCTAGGTGCATATTTAAGATAGAACTGTCCACATTTAGCCTACTTTTCATCAGCCAACATGATGAGTAGGCCTAACGAACAGCAAAAGCACTAGCCTATGTCAAACTACTATCCACCATAGTACATACGTTGACCTATTCTATTGGTCAACTTGTCCTCCTGTGCGAGAAATAAATATTCCAAACATACTCTGCTACAGTTGTGGGATGCAATAGATCCCAAATTAATACAACCACCCAGCATCAAAAAAACTATTTAAAATAAATGAGGCTGATCATTGAGCTTAAAAATGTCACATTCACATTATAAGCGCAGCAATGAGCACATGGCAGTAGGCTATAAGCGCGAATGTTCCAAAATGCAATCAATTAGCGGGAAAATCATCTTTCCCAAACATGAAACTCACGTGCAGCTATGTATGCCAGTTAGGCTCTACGCCGGTTATAAAGCAGGTTAATGTGCTTAATTTTAAGTTAATTGGCGAACATATACTGTGAGGTTGGATTCAGACCTCTTGACTTTTTCCACATCTTGTTAGTTACAACCTTATTCTAAAATGTATTACATTATTTTTTTTCCCCTCAATCTACACACATTACCCCATAATGACAAAGCAAAAACAAGTTTAGAAATGTTGGCATTTTTTTTTCAGACCCTTTCAAATCAAATCAAATGTTATTTGTCACATACACATGGTTAGCAGATGTTAATGCGAGTGTAGCGAAATGCTTGTGCTTCTAGTTCCGACAATGCAGTAATAATCAACAAGTAATCTAGCTAACAATTCCAAAACTACTACCTTATAGACAGACACAAGTGTAAGGGGATAAAGAATATGTACATAAAGATATATGAATGAGTGATGGTACAGAGCGGCATAGGCAAGATACAGTAGATGGTATTGAGTGCAGTATATACATATATGATATGAGTATGTAAACAAAGTGGCATAGTTAAAGTGGTTAGTGATACATGTATTACATAAAGATGCAGTAGATGATATAGAGTACAGTATATACATATGAGATGAATAATGTAGGGTATGTAAACATTATATTAGGTAGCATTGTTTAAAGTGGCTAGTGATATATTTTACATCATTTCCCATCAATTCCCATTATTAAAGTGGCTGGAGTTGAGTCAGTGTGTTGGCAGCAGCCACTCAATGTTAGTGGTGGCTGTTTAACAGTCTGATGGCCTTGAGATAGAAGCTGTTTTTCAGTCTCTCGGTCCCAGCTTTGATGCACCTGTACTGACCTCGCCTTCTGGATGATAGCCGGGTGAACAGGCAGTGGCTCGGTGGTTGTTGTCCTTGATGATCTTTATGGCCTTCCTGTGACATCGGGTGGTGTAGGTGTCCTGGAGGGCAGGAAGTTTGCCCCCAGTGATGCGTTGTGCAGACCTCACTACCCTCTGGAGAGCCTTACGGTTGTGGGCAGAGCAGTTGCCGTACCAGGCGGTGATACAGCCCGACAGGATGCTCTCGATTGTGCATCTGTAGAAGTTTGTGAGTGCTTTTGGTGACAAGCCAAATTTCTTCAGCCTCCTGAGGTTGAAGAGGCGCTGCTGCGCCTTCTTCACGATGCTGTCTGTGTGGGTGGACGAATTCAGTTGGTCTTTACTCAGTACATTGTTGAAGCACCTTTCTTAGGCAGCAATTACAGCCAAATCTTCTTGGGTATGACACTATAAGCTTGTCGCACCTGTATTTGTTTCTCCCATTCTTCCCTGCAGATCCTCTCAAGCTCTGTCAGGTTGGATGGGGAGTGTTGCTGCACAGCTATTTTCAGTTCTCTCCAGAGATGTTCAATCAGGTTCAAATCCCTGACCAAGGCCCTTCTCTCCTGACTGCTCAGTTTGGCTGGGCGTCTAGCTCTAGGAAGAGTCTTGGTGATTCCAAACTTCTTCCATTTAAGAATGATTGAGGCCACTGTGTTCTTGGGGACCTTCAATGCTGCAGAAATATTTTGGTACCCTTCCCCAGATCTGTGCCTCGGCACAATCCTGTCTCGGGCCTCTACGGGCAATTCCTTCAACCTCATGGCTTGGTTTTTGCTCTGACATGCACTGTTAACTGTGGGACCTTATATAGACAGATGTGTGCCTTTGAAAATCATGTCCAATCAATTGAATTTACCACAGGTTGATCTAATTAAGTTGTAGAAACATCAAGGATCCATGGAAACAGCATGCACCTGAACTCAATTTCGAGTCTCATAGCAAAGGGTCTGAATACTTACAGTTCCAGTTAAAGGTTTGGACACACCTACTCATTCCAGTCTTTTTCTTTATTTTTACTATTTTCTACATTGTAGAATAATTGTGAAGACATCAAAACTATGAAATGACACATATGGAATCATGTAGTAACCAAAAAAGTGTTATATTTGTCCACGTAGCCACCCTTTGCCTTGATGACAGCTTTACACACTCTTGGCATTCACTCAACCAGCTACCTCTGCGGCAGTAGATAAGTTAATTAGAGTTACCAGTTAACTGCCTTGTTCGGGGGCAGAACAACATATTTTTACCTTGTCAGCTCAGGGATTTGATCTAGCAACCTTTCGGTTACTGGCCCAACGCTCTAAACACTAGGCTACCTGCCGCCCCAATCAGGCCTTCATGGTCAAATTGCTGTAAAGAAACCACTACTAAAGGACACCAATAAGAAGAAGAGACTTGCTTGGGCCAAGAAACACAAGCAATGGACATTAGACCGGTGGAAATCTGTCCTTAGATTGTTGGTTCCAACCGCTGTGTCTTTGTGAGACACAGAGTAGGTGAATGGATGATCTCAGCTTGTGTGTTTCCCACCTTGAAGCATGGAGGAGGTGTGATGGTGTTTTGCTGGTGACAGTGTGGGTGATTTATTTAGAATTCAAGGCACACTTAACCAGCATGGCTACCACAGCATTATGCAGCGATACCCCATCCCATCTGGTTTGCGTTTAGTCCCACTATAATATGTTTTTCAACAGGACAATGACCCAACACACCTCCATGCTGTGTAAGGGCTATTTGACTAAGAAGAAGGAGTGTGATGGAGTGCTGCCTCAGATGACCTGGCCTTCACAACCGACCTCAACGCAATTGAGATGGTTTGGGATGAGTTGGACCGCAGAGTGAAGGATAAGCAGCCAACAAGTGTTCAGCATATGTGGGAACTCCTTCAAGACTGTTGGAAAAGCATTCCAGGTGAAGCTGGTTGAGAGAATGCCAAGAGTGTGCAAAGCTGTCATCAAGGCAAAGGGTGGCTACTTTGAAGAATCTAAAATGTAAAGTATATTTTTATTTGTTTAACACTTTTTTGGTTACTACATGATTCCATGTGTGTTATTTCCTAGTTATGATATCTTCACTATTATTCTACAATGTAGAACATTTTTTAAATAAAGAAAAACCCTTGAATGAGTAGGTGTCCAAACTTTTGACTGGTACTGTATATAAATAAGGTATTTCTGTTTTATACGTCTAAAAACCCGTTTTCACTTTGTCATTATGGGGTATTTTGTGTAGATTGCTAAGGATATTTTTTGTTATTTAATCCATTTTAGAATAAGGCTGTAATATAACAACATTTGGAAAAGTCAACGGGTCTGAATACTTTCCCGAAGGCACTGTAGGCCTATGGGCTAGGATACAAGGTGTGCGACTATGATTTGAAAATGGCGACAAAAAAAGGTATGCGCTGTTTCTTGCCTGAATGCACAAGCTGGGCATCATTAATAAGTAATAATACATCATTCACAAGTGATAGGCTAATAGTCACCCATCAGACTATTCTTAACCTCTCTAGGGTACCTGACCAACATCCAGTGAGATTGCAGAGGGCCAAATTCAAATACAGAAATACTCATTATAAAAATTCAGAAAAGACAACTATTTTAAATAGGTTTAAAGATTAACTTCTTGTGAATCCAACCACAGTGTCAGATTTCAAAAATGCTTTACAGCGGAAGCATACCTTACAATTATTTGAGAACATAGCCCAGCAGACAAATCATTACAAACAGTAACCAGCCAAGTAGAAGAGTTACACAAGTCAGAAATAGAGATACAATTAATCACTTACCTTTGATTATCTTCATATGTTTGCACTCAGAAGACATTCATTTATTCAATAAATGTTCCTTTTGTTCGATAAAGTCTCTCTTTATATCCGAAAACCTCAGTTTTGTTTGCACGTTTTCTTCAGTAATCCACAGGCTCAAACGCAGTCACAACAGGCAGACAAAAAAATCCAAATGATATCCGTAAAGTTCATAGAAATGTCAAACGATGTTTATATTCAATCCTCAGGTTGTTTTTAGCCTAAATAATCGCTAATATTTCAACCGGACAATAACGTCGTCCATATAAAAGGTAAACAAGAAATGCACTCTCTCGGTCGTGAGCATGAAAAAGCTCTGTGACACGGCAGGGTCCACTCATTCAGACTGCTCTTACTCCCTCATTTTTCAGAATACAAGCCTGGAACAATTAGTGGAAGGCATAGGAACTGCAATTTGAGTCCCAAGTCAATGGATACTGTAATGGCATTGAATAGAAAAATAAATCCTACTTCCTGAATGGATTTTTCTCAGGTTTTCACCTGCCAAATCAGTTCTGTTATACTCAGACATTATTTTAACAGTTTTGAAAACTTTAGTGTGTTTTCTATCCAAATCTACTAATTATATGCATTTCCTATCTTCTGGGCCTAAGTAGAAGGCCGTTTAATTTGGGCATGCTTTTCATCCAAAATTCCAAATGCTGCCCCCTACACTAGAGAAGTTAATGTAATGTTGTATTTACATATACTAAATAATATGTGTATCAGTTTTGATTTAGAATGGACCATTATCACGCACCTGCCTCAGAAAAAGGGCATTCGAAAAAAATACATGTCATCTATGCACTTAAATAGAGAATGGAGGACACCTTTCCCATGGATAATTTTCATGCCTGCCAGGTAAGCTATACTCCTGCTGTAAAGCAAAGCAATGTTCTTAATATTAGGAAAGTTCATAATATAGTAGGCCTAGCCTATAGAAAGCTGACGGCATCCTCCTTTTTTTAAACAGAGGCCCTCAAATCTATTTTCTCATGCAATTGTATAGCCTATAGAAATGTTGTGCAACATGAGCTCATGGGCACTCATGAAGTGTTTGATTAGATTTTCGATGACATTTGCATGGATGTCAGAGTGATTAGAGGGACAATAGAGTACTGAGTACCAGGCAGTTAGCAAGTTTGGTAGGCTACTAATGACCATCCGCAGCATCAACACATGGGGAAGCCTAATTACCCTGACTAAGCGGTCACGTGAAATTTGACTAGCGCCATGACTCGTGACCGCATGGTCACCGTAACAGCCATAATTGACACAATAGCTTTGTTTCTATTAACTTGTCCAGGGATTTCTTGTTGCCATTTAGAATGCTTAGAAAATAGATGCCACAATTGCCTGCTAGGGTGCGTTTCCATTAAACTGTCTTGTGTCGATGGATGTCACACCCCAAAAAAACATAGTGTTGAATAAAAATGTAGTGGTTGAAGTGTTTTCATTACCATTTCGGCAAATTTCACATTAATAAATTGCCGACTGTATGTAAGCCCTCCCACCGATCATGTCTCAGGTAGCCTACGAAAGCAAGCACGTATAGAATGCAATAATTGACTATTATTTGCGGTATTCAAATAATTCTCAAGTGCCAACGTATTGCCACGGTCCGTGCCATAGTGAAACTTGCACTCCTGTAGATCAGAAATAATTGGATGGTGAAACTTGTTCAGGCACTCTTCAGTCAGGCAGGACAATCCTTGTCCTGCAAATATTCCTGTTTTTTTGTTACATTTTATTGTGGGCATTCAGAATAAAATGTGGAGTGTAAGCTTATAGTTAAGTGCTTACATCACGGGTCCCGCTTACCTTCAAAAGTATTCGGCAATCATAATTTATTCGAAAAACAGCGTTCCCATCATCATTTGTCGCAATAAAGAAAGTTAGACAAAAAATAGATTATCCAACACCGTTGAACGGATAAAGATTGTCGATCTTTAGAAAATGTATCCTATATCTGCCTTTTCCATTACACGTCGCAATGATTTATATGGCAACAATGCTTTTATCAAATATACCTGGGTAAACGGAAACGTGCCCACTGTAACGCAAGGAGAAACATCTCTTATGTTTGAATGAATGAAGAAGGAGCGTGATGGGGGAAGTTTCTACGGCAACCAGGGGTATGGGAGTAGCCCCGCCTTCTGGACGGACAGCTGTTAGCAGCTGACACCATGGCTATAGACAGGGAGGGTCCTTAGAGCTTACCATGCTTTAAATCTCCAACAGATGCTGCGTCTTCCTCCGCATTCCTCCAATGCCAAGGCATGAACTGGCCATTGGAAACTGCAGTCTTACAATATCAAACAATAAATATTTTTAAAGTATGGAAGTTGGAACATCACTTTACATTGGTGACTTATTCTATCAGCATAATTACAGAATTCGGCCTTAATGTAGTCTCTTACATGGCATGCAAGACTAGGCCAAACATGAATTTTAAATGAAGAGGTAGTATACATGTTGCCATGATTATTAAGGATGCAGTATAGTGTGTGTTATGATGTTCAAAAACCACGTAGCCTACTATTAGAATTAGACCATCTCTCCACCTTTGGAGCTGTGCCAGGCTGCCAGCATCACAGAATACCTGGCTGCGTCTGCCAATACAGTAGTCAATCTTGAGTGTGTAGGAGCTATTTTAGGAGCAGGTGACCACACACCTTTCGTTTTTTTTTTATACAGTAACAGCCAGAGAAAGACTATTTAAACTATCATCACCTACTTCTCAGGATTTGCTCTGGCTGCCAATGTGTGCTGTGGTGACTTCAGTGAAATCACCACCATTACTAACCCTTCCTTAAAACACTGTAGCTGTGTTCGAATACCCATACTAGCATACTGTATACTACATAGTTAATGGGTATATACTACATACTATATACTATTAATTAATTTTAGTATATTGTAAACAAACGGTATCCTTTCAGTTGAGCGTACTCTGTCTACCGGAAGTTGATGCTGTTGCTATGCAACCTCTTGCTAGCTTGTTAGCAAAACAAATTACTAGCTCGACTTCGGGTGTGTTCATAAACTCAATATGGAGTGCCAGAGTGCGCTCTGGGCATTCGTAAATTCAGGTAGTTGTCAGATTGTCTGTTCGTAAATTCCGAGCTTTCCGCTCTCTGAACGTACAGTGGTTTTGTCAGAGCGTTCTGACCTCACAACCGCAGTCAAGCCCCCAAGCTAACTGGCTAGCTACTTCCAGACACAAATGAGAGAACACCTCACTGACCATTTTACTTGCCCTAGTAGAGCTGGTTAGGCTGTTTTTATGTTATCCAGAGCATTGGTTACTCGAACTGTGCTGCTGGCAACAATTTAATTACGCTTTTCTTGCTGACGTTTACTGACACAGGTCATATTTAATGGGTGTTGAGCATTCGTAAATTCATCAGTTATTCTGCGCTCTGCCACAGCCAGATGAGAGTGCTCTGAAATCAGACTAGATAGCCAGAGCGAATTTACAAACACACCCGAACCTCTAAACCACTTACTAAGCTATGAATGACGTGAATAATCAAGTCAATAAACTCTGGGTAATTAAATAAAATAAAGTAAATATACTGGCAAGTTTGATGTATTAGTAGCCAACTAAAGTTACAGTAGCTAGCTAACATACCCGGGTACATACTGCTGTAATGATATGCTATGCTGTTCATAAGGACAGCGTAACTAACAAATTGTCAGCCAACCTAATGTGTAAAGTAATTTATTTGAAAAGTCATTACTTTATTATATTGCTCAACCTTTTCTTAACATGTGTAAACAAATTTGTATCCACTCTCGTCGGAATGCGGCTGCATATTTCTCCGCCATTTTCTTCAAATCCGAAAACGTGAAATAGTGTCCCATTGCTTGTATACTTCGTATTTTGACGAATGTAGTATGACATCCGGGAACTTTTGGCATACTAACTATATCCATACTATGTCTAATAAGCATACCACATGCTCAATTTGTGTCACAAATAGTATGAGTATTCAAACACAGCTTGTGTTCAGTCACACCAATGTACACAACTGTAGCTTGACGTCACTTACTGACTGCATGGGAATTGAAGTAGGGATGGTAAGATTAAGCTACATCCTACGCTACTTCCTTCAGCAATAAGCTCCCTGATGTAAAGAGAAGTTCCCCCAATATCCTTGGTTCCACACTCAACAATTATCTCTATGTTATATGTAGCTATGACAGACAGACACTACCATTGGCCAGGCATCGTCAAGGGTTCAGGGTCATATTCAATAGTGTAAAACGTAGCAACTGAAAAATACAGTAGCTTATTGAAGTTCAGGTAGTCCGTCCCTATTTCAGTCAAATTTCTTTCATTGGTGTCTAATATACATACGGCCCAGCTCTCCCATCGCCCAGCTGGAACAGTTTACTAAAAGCTCATAGAAGGCAAGCCCACTCGGTGTTATTCACATGCTACACAACTCTTCAATACTTCTGTCCCAGATCCAACTGACGTTCTCGCTGTAAGGCACTGGCATGGGTGTGAAATGTCCTCATTCCCACTGACAGTGACAGTCTCTAGAGAATCAGACCCATGTCTCTCAAGTCATGACCTACTGTATGTGACTGATGTTCTCGTCCTTCTATCACAGTGGCTTCTCAATCAGTTTGGTTGTAAATCTTTTGTAAGGCATTTGTTATTACTGTGCGGTTACCATGTTGTGCCTTAGGTAACCTATATACCGGGTCATTTCTGTACTATAACATTAAATGCAACCAATATCACAGAGCAACACACAGTGAATGCTAGTGGACGTTAAGCTAATGTTGGTTCCTCCAAGAGGGTGCATCAGTGTCTTCATGAATAGGTTCTAGCCTATGGGGTCACATTTGGGGCTTTGGTAATGTCTAGGTTGCTCTGAATCCTGAGGACGACAGTAGACATAACAATGCTTAAAGGCCTTGGACCTTTCAGACATAGTATTTTATCCCTGCAACGATAGTCAGTCGGTAGTTCTCTCAATTGAACTGACATCCTCCAAACATCTGTTGGTGTATTTGGACGTTTTACAAGCTCAAGCATATGCCTCAGATATTTTTAACATAGGGTGGTATGGAGTTGGTATTCTTTTAAGAGGTAGTACTCTATCCCTTTCTACCAATTGAACCTCCGTATTTGCATTCTGGGATGACTAGTGTAGGCCTATGCCGAAATTGAATTTGAGGTAATTCATTTCTTCACTCGCATTACTGGAAATCGTGTAGGAATGGACTACGTGTAGCCTGCAGATGCACATCTTCAATTTACCAATCACATTCCGTACAGTTGCTTTGACTTAATTACCTGTTAGCAATCTTCAGGACAATCAAGACTAGGATTTGTTACATTTGAACATGGCCATGCGGTGATAAGAGTCCAGACAATGCTACATTGTTGCTTCTTCAGCTAACTGTTCCATGTGTTCGGTATTGGAGCAGTCGTCTCGAAATATCGGACACTGTCGTCTGAACTAACAGTGATTGCCATCGAGAAACGATTGTCGGGGTTTGAGAGAGGGGTGCAGGCTTTACGGAAACTCAAGCCATTGCCTACAAATACAACTTAAATTACAGGCTCAGACCAGAGATAGCCTTATTGTGAACTACACTTAGGCTTGTGAAGCGTATCTCCAAAAACGAATTTGAACTTATCACACTAAGATTGTCATGTAACTTTAATAATAGGCTATTGACCGCTATTCGTAGGGGTCAGAAAAATGATGTGCAGACAATGCCATGAAAAATCGACCATAGAGGGCTGGTAGGCCTACCATGACTATTGGATCGTCAACTTGTTATTTTTTTTAATCATGATAAACAATCTTACCTTTTAGAAATCCACGCTCTTGTGCCACATGCGCCTGTGTTTGTATTTCCAATTTATTTCTGGGTTCGACGCAAAATCAGCTAGTATTCCAACATGGAAATCACAGTCGCCCCCATCCCGACTCCCTGCAACAAATCATCAGCCTTTCTCAATCGTTTTTGTGCTCCGTGAATGAAAAAAAAACTAGGAATTTAAATCAAAGCAAGACGAATGTTGAAGAAAATAAATTATTTAAAAGGGGCTGACACAGACAGAAATTCAATGCATAAAACCCCAGCGAAATCTGTCCAGCGACATGATGACAAAAGAAGTCGTCAAAAGTAACCCAGTTCCTGTAGATACACTTCCTACCTCTAAACTTACGCCAGCCCGCATCCACCCCCACTACAACATGGCCGACCTGACTCCAGGGAATGACGCCGTAGCTGGAGATACCAACCCCACAGACCGGTGTCGAGATGGTAGGATGATCATCACAGGATGATCACCCCCCCCGGATAAAAAATATGTATAAATATTGAAAGGGAGAAGTCATTGTTTGTGTGTGGTTTCATGTGATTTGTTTATGAAATATGAATACAATTATATCTCTCCAAAACTGGTGCTATATCGCCTCCTACTGGCAGTAGCCTAATATCGGATTATCCTTGTTCAAACTGCCTTTTTATACTGTTTGAGTGGGGAAGAGGTTAGTTACATATTTTGCTACAAGGGCCAAGTACCAATCTTCTCAAAATCCACCGGGCTCCCCATTGATTCTCCCTGTCTGCTCCTGTTGAGCCATTTAGGCCTAATACATTATTTTATTTTTAAATCCATGTGAACACCTGAGCTACAAAAGTAGCAGACTTTGGCAGACTATGGCAACACTTTAAATACAGTGACCTACTCCTGTAATTACAGGTTAACTGGTATTGTAATTAATTATTGCTACAATGAATTACAATGTACTTACAGCTGTAACCCTAACCTTAGCACTAACCCTAACCCTAAGTAACCCTACATACAGTTGAAGTCGGAAGTTTACATACACCTTAGCCAAAGACATTTAAACTCAGTTTTTCACAATTTCTGACATATAATCCTAGTAAAAATTCCCTGTCTTAGGTCAGTTAGGTCACCACTTTATTTTAAGAATGTGAAATGTCAGAATAATAGTAGAGAGAATGATTTATTTAAGCTTTTATTGCTCATCACATTCCCAGTGGGTCAGAAGTTCACATACACTCAAATTAGTATTTGGTAGCATTGCCTTTAAATTGTTTAACTCGGGCCTTCCACAAGCTTCCCACAATAAGTTGGGTGAATTTTTTCCCTTTCCTCCTGACAGAGCTGGTGTAACTGAGTCAGGTTTCTCAGCCTCCTTGCTCGCACACGGTTTTTCAGTTCTGCCCAAAAATGTTCTATAGGTTTGAGGTCAGGGCTTTGTGATGGCCACTCCAATACCTTGACTTTGTTGTCCTTAAGCCATTTTGCCACTACTTTGGAAGTATGCTTAGGGTCATTGTCCATTTTGAAAACCCATTTGTGACCAAGCTTTAGCTTCTTGACTGATGTCTTGAGGTGTTGCTTCAATATATCCACATAATTTTCCTGTCACATGATGCCATCTATTTTGTGAGGTGCACCAGTCCCTCCTCAGCAAAGCACCCCCACAACATGATGCTTCCAGCACCGTGCTTCACGGTTGGGATGGTGTTCTTTGGCTTGCAAGCCTCCCCCTTTTTCCTCCAAACATAACGATGGTCATTATGGCCAAACAGTTCTTTTTTTGTTTCATCAGACCAGAGGACATTTCTCCAAAAAGTACGATCTTTGTCCCCATGTGCAGTTGCAAACCGTAGTCTGGCTATTTTATGGCGGCTTCTTCCTTGCTGAGCGGCCTTTCAGGTTATGTCAATATAGACTTGTTTATACTGTGAATATAGATACTTTTGTACCTGTTTCCTTCAGCATCTTCACAAGGTCCTTTGCTGTTGTTCTGGGATTGATTTGCACTCATCTCTAGGAGACAGAACGCGCCTCCTTCCTGAGTGATATGACGGCTGCGTGGTCCCATGGTGTTTATACTTGCGTACTATTGTTTGTACAGATGAACGTGGTACCTTCAGGCGTTTGGAAATTGCTCCCAAGGATGAACCAGACTTGTGGAGGTCTAGAGTTTTTTTCTGAGGTATTGGCTGATTTCTTTTGATTTTCCCATGATGTCAAGCAAAGAGGCACTGAGTTTGAAGGTAAGCCTTGAAATACATCCACAGGTACGCCTCCAATTGACTCAAATGATGTCTATTAGCCTACTAGAAGCTTCTAAAGCCCTGACAACGTTTACTGGAATTTTCCAAGCTGTATAAAGGCACCTTAGTCAACTTAGTGTATGTAAACTTCTGACCCACTGGAATTGTGATACAGTGAGTTATAAGTGAAATAATCTGTCTGTAAACAATTGTTGGAAAAATTACTTGTGTCGTGCACTAGATGTCCTAACCGACTTGCCAAAACTATAGTTTGTTAACAAGAAATTTGTGTAGTGGTTGTAAAATGAGTTTTAATGACTCCAACTTAAGTGTATGTAAACTTCCGACTTCAACTGTGGCCTACACTGTAAGTACAATGTAACAATGGTCAATTGTAATAATTGTTACACTTATTATAGGAATATAACCTTGTATAACTATCCCCTTAATAAATATAAACACTTCAGTCCTCAACAAAAATTATACTCAGAGGGAATGTGTTATTCTCAATGCTCACTTTACCTCTGTATAAACATGCACGACCGTAACATTGAGGCTATTGACAACACGCTGGCAAACCTCTGCCCCCCCCAGACACAGCATTGGCCAGATCAAAAAATTGTTTGAAGTGAAGTGTTAATTTTGGCACTCTTTTTTTTTTTTAGGTTTAGTCTAGTCTTAGTAATTTTGATTCAAATATAATGAAGTCACATTTTTGTCATTTCAATAATGATTTAGTCTAGTTATTGTCAAAATGACGAGAACAGTGGGTCATTTTAGTCACACTTGTTTTGCATCATTAATCTATAGTCAACATAAATCACTGACTTCCATGTGCACAAACTGTCCTATCACCATATACTGTATTTAGCATAAATGCAAGGAAAAGGGACTACTTTGAAGAATATAAAATATAAAATATATTTTGATTTGTTTAACACTTATTTTGGTTACTATATAATTCCATATGGGTTATTTCATAGTTTTGATGTCTTCACTATTATTCTACAATGTAGAAAATAGTAAAAAATAAAGAAAAACCCTAGAATGAGTAGGTGTGTTTAAATTTTTGACTGGTAGTGTAAAAATGAATTATCTGGCCATGTAAATTCCTAATTCAGCCTACATAGATGCACAACATACAAAACCAACACACACACACAAGCACGGAGAGAGTGAGAGAGAGAGAGAGATGGAGTAGCACAATCACCAGCTGGTACCGCAAAGTAGTATGGGTTGCACCTCCGTCACTCGGTCGCGTCATTACCATTGTCATCAACGTTCAACAGACGCCACAGCCACATTGATGTCCAATAGTAGAACGGTTGCTAATGACTTTGAATAGGTACTAATTAATGACTGTTTCGCCCAGTGACATAGTCAAGTCACAAGACCGTGAGTCTGAATAGAGTCCCAAGTTCGTTGTGATCAAATCCGAGTCCAAGTCCGAGTCACCAATGGTCGAGTCGCAAGTCGAGTTACGAGTCCCTATGACTGTAGTCCATGTCCCAGTTCTCATGTCCTGGTCCAATTGCGCAAGTCACTGGACCTACAATAAGTCAAAATAAGTGATTTACCCAGCCAGCAATAGTGTAGTGCCAAGAGGAATTTAGTCAATAAATAGTTTGCTATCACTTGTACTTTCTTTCTGTGCCATCAAATGTTTGCATGTAGGCTACTGGTAATGTCACCAGAGCCACGTTCAGTTGCAAAACGTTCTCAAACGTTGCAGATAGAAATTTCATGAACAGAGCTGACATTATTGCTTATTCAACATGTCAGTGTATTGTATAGTATATTTCTATCAGAACGTACCAAAACGTTGCTTCCTGCTGAACATGCCCCAGGTTGTTAGCTATAGCTAGGTAATGAGGGATCATGACTGAAAAATGTACAGCCTAAACAAATGGTTAACGGTCCCGTTTGCAAGTAGCCTAGTTTTAGAACAGCCCGCGATATGCTTTATGAATGTAAAATGGTTTTACTAATAAACAATGCTGCTATTGTTTTTAATTTCGTAAAGAAGTTTGTATTTCTTAACTAAGTGAAGGGTAGCTAACTAGGAGGCTGGTTGTGACTGGTTAGTTATGGGGAGGTAAGAGAGTCGTTTAGTTATAGTTTCTTCTGGGTCTTATTAGTCAGTTATAGTCTCTTCAATTGCCACAGAAAAATAGGTGTTAGACAAATATTTTAGTCACTCTTTTTGTTGACGAAATTAACACTGCTGAAGCGTCTGAATGGGCAGAAGTCTGCAGGCCCCGAAGAGATTCCTCCCTGGTTCCTGAAAACCTGCCATGAGGAGCTTGCACCAGTACTGTGCCATATCGTCAATTTCTGAACTTCCCCTCTCAATGGAAATGCTATATAATCTGTGCTGTGCCTAAGAAGAGCAACCCCACCTTCCCCCAAGAGTACAGGCAAATCTCTCTCCTCATGGGAAAAATCTTTGAGGGGTTGCTACATGACATACTGGAGAAGGAGACTGCTCGTGTCATCAAGTCTTCACAACATGATTTTGTGAAGAACAGGTCAACAGTGCTCTCATTCAGCTCCTACAGGAGTGGCACAATGCCTCAAACTAAGTGCCAAAGCAGGATGTTCATGTAACCTTTATAGACTTTTTCAGAGCATTTGACACCATAGACCATGGCCAGCTCCTCCTCACTCTAGCAGAGCATGGGGTGTCCCGCTCACTATCAACAGCAAGCAGACAGTGAGATCGAGAACATGCCTTTCTAACTCACAGCCAGTCCAGCTGTGGTTTCCCAAGGTGGAGTGCTCCCCCCCATCGTTTGTGCTATGCATGAACACCCTAAACTCCATCCCCCCCAAGCAGCGTCCAACCTGTCCTGTATGCTAATGACTTCACACCCACAGAGTTGCTTCCTGGCAAGCTACCAGGCCAAACACAAGCAACCATCAATGTAGTGGCTGAGTGGGTAAAAACCAACCGCCTGTACTGTATGTGAACGAAAAAGAAAACCAAGTATATGGTTATCAGCTTTAGGGCTACTGACAAGGCCTCTCGACCAGCGGTTGCTGTAAATGGCCACCCATTTGAGCGTGCGGAGACCGTGCACCTGCTTGGTGTCAGCTGACTTTTCCATGGAAGAGCACGTCAGTCATATCCTAAAAAAAGGTTAAACATAGGAACTAAGTGTAGCAAGACGAGCTGGCAAGACGAGCCGGCCTCCCTAATGAAGTCCTACAGCAGGCATACCTGACCTTCGTTGGACAAATCATGGAGTATGACTCGCCAGTGTGGGCCGGCCTTCCAAAGTGTCTCTCTGAGGACTTAGAGGGCATTCAGAGACGATGCTGTTGCATCATTGATACAACTCGCTCCCATCTTTGGAGAGCAGATGAGATGAAGCCACAGTCGAGACTTTTAAAGTGCCCCTGCATGACCACCAATTCACTGCACGAGTTCCTAACCCCTACACAGAGGCAGTATGATCTGAGGAGTCCAAGGCAACACTCTATTGCAACAAGCCACACTACAAGACATCAGACATCTTTCTTGGCAAGAACCCCTTGAGCTAGGCAAATGGCACTCTCTAAAGACACTCACTGAAGACATTGATATGCATATTTATTGATTTGGTGGTATGCTAATTTGTTGTTTATGAGTAATAATTTATTGATGATTCGCTGTCCATATAGTTAGGCTGATCATGTCCATTTTATGAATGTTTCTGCATATGTACCAATATGTTCAAGTAAACCTAAAATAATAATAACATTTAAAAAAAATGTTGACCAACTCTTTAAATGTTTTGCATGTCATGTCTGTATTTCCGGTCTGTCGACCCTAATAACCATTAGCCTAACTGTTAACTGCTCTCTAGACCATCTGCTAAATGACTAAAATGAATTATGAAATTAACTGTAAGTGGGATGTTCCGCTTTATGAGACGCACCATTAGAGGGCCATTACTGTTAATAGTGGTGGAGTAACATTTCTGTAAAGTATATTATTTTATGTCACAATGTCAGATATTTGAGGGGCTTGCAACAAGCCTGGGTTTGTCATAACATATGGCAATGTATTCCTCGTTTATGTTTTTTATGTTTTTGCTTTGACTTTAATGTAAACGTTTTGTCATTGGTGAGTGTCCTGTTTTGATACCTATTTTCTTTGAAATATATTTCATTAAGGCCAATCAAACCGCTATAGTCCATCTGTGGAAAATGTTTTGATACCTATTTTCTTTGAAATATATTTCATTAAGGCCAATCAAACCGCTATAGTCCATCTGTGGAAAATGTTTTGATACCTATTTTCTTTGAAATATATTTCATTAAGGCCAATCAAGCCGCTATAGTCCATCTGTGGAAAATGTTTTGATACCTATTTTCTTTGAAATATATTTCATTAAGGCCAATCAAACCGCTATAGTCCATCTGTGGAAAATGTTTTGATACCTATTTTCTTTGAAATATATTTCATTAAGGCCAATCAAACCGCTATAGTCCATCTGTGGAAAATGTTTTGATACCTATTTTCTTTGAAATATATTTCATTAAGGCCAATCAAACCGCTATAGTCCATCTGTGGAAAATGTTTTGATACCTATTTTCTTTGAAATATATTTCATTAAGGCCAATCAAGCCGCTATAGTCCATCTGTGGAAAATGTTTTGATACCTATTTTCTTTGAAATATATTTCATTAAGGCCAATCAAACCGCTATAGTCCATCTGTGGAAAATGTTTTGATACCTATTTTCTTTGAAATATATTTCATTAAGGCCAATCAAGCCGCTATAGTCCATCTGTGGAAAATGTTTTGATACCTATTTTCTTTGAAATATATTTGATTAAGGCCAATCAAGCCGCTATAGTCCATCTGTGGAAAATGTTTTGATACCTATTTTCTTTGAAATATATTTCATTAAGGCCAATCAAGCCGCTATAGTCCATCTGTGGAAAATGTTTTGATACCTATTTTCTTTGAAATATATTTCATTAAAGCCAATCAAACCGCTATAGTCCATCTGTGGAAAATGTTTTGATACCTATTTTCTTTGAAATATATTTCATTAAAGCCAATCAAGCCGCTATAGTCCATCTGTGGAAAATGTTTTGATACCTATTTTCTTTGAAATATATTTCATTAAGGCCAATCAAACCGCTATAGTCCATCTGTGGAAAATGTTTTGATACCTATTTTCTTTGAAATATATTTCATTAAAGCCAATCAAACCGCTATAGTCCATCTGTGGAAAATGTTTTGATCCTTTATTTGAAACATTTCTTAATCAAAATCTAATTAAAGCCCACTGCTGTAAGAAACGCATGCAGAAATTGCAGACACACACACACACACACACACACACACACACACACACACACACACACACACACACACACACACACACACACACACACACACACACAGACCCTAGTGAGATAGATATTTGCCCACTGCCAAATAAAAGTCTGTAACGGTCAACCCTATATAAATTAGTCATTAGTATTGTCAACAGAAAGTGGTTCTTATTACAGGTGAGTCCAAAGTGCTTTTTCAGTCACCCCTGGCTGCTCACTCAATATGATAAGAGATGCCCTATGGCCTGGTTTAATTGATCCTAATCCTGGATGTGTGTCGTAAAGTCATCAACAGATTGAGATTGAGCAGATAGAATGTTTGTGTACCCATTCGGTCAAACAGTGGACATGGTGATCTAGTGGGAGGTATTGTGAAGGGCCAATGATGAGTTCTGTAGCCAATATCGCACTACACACAAAGGACAGAAGGAGTTTGTATGAGGTATGGATGTTATGAAGGGCTGTATAAACTCGGATCCTATCAGAAGGCCTGAGTAAATCTGAGTCACTCTGTGAAACTCTATGAGTCGGGTGCACATCAAATAAAGCCTGGAAAGAGGATATATTTTTGTGAGGGGTATGCCATTGTAAAAACACAACACTGTGTTTGCTGTAAACAAAAGAGAGAAAATGTCATTAAACTCATCTGAAGCTGACATCATCCAAATGTTTTATCCAAAGTTTTCTAGATTGTGGTCAGGTCTTGTTCTTAATTGCAGTAAAAGCTTATGTGGTTGCAACAGCCAGCTGCAGCCTCAATTAGCCCTTTCAGCTGGGAATGGCTCTAATGGTCATTAGCTTCACTTAACGATTTGGTGGATATTCCGAACAAATTTTCACATTTACATTTTGGTCATTTAGCAGGATCTCTTATCCAGAGCGACTTACAGTAAACCTTTGTCAACAAACTGGGAAAGGGTTGGTTTCAGAGTGGCCACATATTATGACAGGAAGTAGCTGAAGCACTCTGTGTAAACACTTTATGGCATGACTCAGAAATTATGGGATATAAATAACCTTATCAATCTTCCTGACAGACATCACATCCTGCACTTTGGAAATGATGATGGGTTGGTTATTGATTGTGTTCTTGTTATTAGATTTCACCGGGCCCAAAATGGGACAATATTTCGGCGATTGATATCTTTTTGATAAAAAAGGTATTCTCAGTAGTCATGGCTATGGTAGGTTTACAGTCGCCATGTAATCATGAACTTTATCCATAGTATTAGCTTGTGATAGATTTGTTTGTGACTTATGTTTTTCTTGTACATGACTCCTATATCATTTGAATCTGTCATGTGTAAATGTTGCTTTAATATATATCTTCTCTGACTTGCCACAAGTAAAGTTCCTTCTGGGAGGAATATTTAGCTATATTTCTGTTCCCTTCCTGTGGTTCAAAATAGTCTATGTACATGGAATTATTATGAATACTTATACTTAATTGTTAACACATTGAATTCATAGGACAACCTGTCTGGAATAGTCATGAATATGATCTAACTGCAAATGTATAGTCGTCTATATCGTCAGTATTTGATCCTGTTTGCAAAATTGGATGGTTCATGATCTTCCATTCTCATCCTGATGCACTTACTCCATATCACCACTTGGATGCAGTGCTCGCTCAGCACATGGAGCGACCACTTTATATAAGGAGCGTTTTTCTGGGCAATTTTTCGTATCATCCCCGCATTGAAAAAGACAAAAAAGTACATGAGTTTGGGGAAATGTTCGTCACATGACGTCAGAGCTGGGCGTCTGAATGATTCACCAAAGATTCCACACATGATCCAGACACGCGCGTGAAATAGACTTACAGGAAATGGTCATTCATGAATGATGGTCAACTGTCAAAGACACTTGAAAATACATGTGCCAATGGAAAAGTAGTTTAACAGGTTGACAAATGACAATTTATATATATATATATATTTTTAAGTTTATATATTTGTCATTTCAGGGGTTAATTTGGGATTTTGTATAAAACAAGGTATGTTGCTACTCCATGAACATTTCCACTGATTCCTATGTCCCATTATAAAATTCCATTCAACCTCTATCTATAATATCGAAAAACTGCATACAACATGATCATTTGTCATAGAATGTCATTTTTTTTTGTGTATCTGTGGAAAAGATCACTATTACAAGAAAGTAAATCTTGTATCATTGAGACATAATTTGAGGCAGTTGTACAGGCTACATTTTTAAAGACATGTCATATGCTTCTATGGCTTATTGGGCAACTCTATCGTTCCATCGTGTGCATAACAGATAATAGCCAATGGTGCACTACATGACAAAATGTATGAGGACACCTTCTCGTCCAACATCTCATTCCAAAATCATGGGAATTTATATGGAGTTGGTCCCCCCCTTTTGCTGCTATAACAGCCTCCACTCTTCTGGGAAGGCTTTCCACTAGATGTTGGAACATTGCTGCAGGGACTTGCTTCCATTCAGCCACAAGATCATTAGTGAGGTCGGGCACTGATTTTGGGCAATTAGGCCTGGCTCGCAGTCGGCATTCCAATTCATCCCAAAGGTGTTTGATGGGGTTGAGGTCAGGGATCTGTGCAGGCCAGTCAAGTTCTTCGACACTGATGTCGACAAACCATTTTTGTATGCACCTCGATTTGTGCAAGGGGGCATTGTCATGCTGAAACAGGAAAGGGCCTTCCCCAAACAGTTGCCACAAAGTTGGAAGCACAGAATCATCTAGAATGTCATTGTATGCTGTAGCATTAAGATTTCCCTTCAATAGAACTAAGGGGACTAGCCTGAACCATGAAAAACAGCCTCAGACCATTATTCCTCCTCCTCCACACTTTACAGTTGGCACTATGCATTGGGGCAGGTAGCGTTTTCCTGGCATCCGCCAAACCCAGATTTGTCCAGCGGACTGCCAGGTGGTGAAGCGTGATTCATCACTACAAAGAGCACGTTTCCACTGCTCCAGAGCCCAATGGCTGCAAGCTTTACACCATTCCAGCCGACGCTTGACATTGCGCATGGTGATCTTAAGCTTGTGGGCTGCTGCTCGGCCATGGAAATCCATATCATGAAGCTCCCGAGGAACAGTTCTTGTGCTGGCATTTCTTCCAGAGGCAGTTTGGAACTTGGTAGTGAGTGTTTACTCGCTACCTGCTTCAGCACTCGGCGGTCCTGTTAGTCGTTGTTGCTGTTAGATGCTTCCACTTCACAATAATAGCACTTAGAGTTAACCAGGGCAGCTCTAGCACGGGCAGAGGTTTGACCAACCGACTTGTTGGAAAGAGGCATGCTATGACGGTGCCACGTTGAAAGTCAATGAGCTCTTCAGTATGGGCCATTCTACTGCCAATGTTTGTCTGTGGAGATTGCATGGCTGTGTGCTCGATTTTATACACCTGTCAGCAACGGGTGTGGCTGAAATAGCCGAAGCCATTCATTTGAAGTGGTGTCCACATGCTTTGTACATATAGAGTACATAATGCATTGAATGCATGGAGGCTATGAAGTCCTTAAACATTTTAGGAAAACATTCAGTAGTCAGAATTTAATTATTATTTTTCTGTTTCAAACCAAATGTTTCTACAAGCTCCACATGCCTTTCACGTCGTCTTGCTGAAACACGCCGATTCAACCATTGCCAGGCCCAGGGTTTCAGCACCTGAGTACTGGACAACTCCCGCTCTATTACCTGTCGTGCGCTAAGGGCGATGGGGCACAAAGCAAGCACTTGACCATGATAATTTTCACAATACATACATGGCCATAATTGAATGATTGGTCAAGTTGGTTTTAAGTTTGACGGGGGGCGATTTTACTGTAGTCATTTGGTTGAGGTATTGAAATTAACCACCTCACTTAGCGTACGGCTTATATATGTCACGCTGACAAATATTTGCGTTCATGCATTGTCCCACAATTACGTGGTTGAACTAAACATGCATATGCACTTTATGACTCGGGCCATCTCATTGACGGGGAAGGAAAAGTACTACAGTGTTACATTCCGAGAGGATGGGGGCGATGACGTAGATAGTATCCCCTAGTGTGACCAGTGAAAAGGCATGCTGTTGGATTCAGGAATTAAAAAAAAGCCGATGCAAGCAGGTCTTCAGAACAAAAAGTTTCCTCTGTGAAGACAAACGTGTGGGCTCTTTCTCCTGGGGTTGTGTGCATACAGAGATCCGATAATCGCGTTTTATGTGTGAGCGCACGGAGGGTTGGACACATTAAAGGAGCATCAGGAGGCGGCAGAGACGCTTTACAGACGAAGCAAGAAAAGAGAGAAAGGGAGAGAGAGAGATTATCTCACTCTCCCAGTCGCAGTCGCAACCGGATCACATCCAGCTTGTCTCTCCACACGGTAATAGGTACGTGATGCTTTCTGAACTTTTACACACACAAACGAGAATACAGCAACAGGCTATAGTACTTTAGAAGGTTTGGATGTAATGTTTGGAGGTCATATTTGGCACTTTAGAATGTTTGGGGCAACACACTTGAGGTGCATTGAGGCACTGTTGCACTCGCAAGCACTAAGTGATGAATAGATGGGGAGTTTGGATAATTTTTGTAAGCGTATTGTTCTCCAAAATATAAGAAAACCCTATCCATTCTAAAAAAAAAAATAATGTGTATTCATTTCGTTTTTCCTCGCTCTGACTTTGGAAATGGTAGATAACTTTCGCACGTCTAACTTTGTAATCATTTCTTTTTCAGCAGGACAATGTCTAGTAAAGCGACTTTAGCCTTACTCATCTATGGAATCATAATGCACTACAGCATCCACTGCTCACCTCTCGGGCTAAGCTATCCTAACCTTAGGTAGGTACCTGAAAACTTCTCATTCAACTGAACATCTCTGCATGTAAAATGAACATTGGAAAACGCATTGTTTCTGCAGCTGAGGACAGTAGTTATGTATTAGATCGAGTCTACTGCAACCGCATAGGTCTAGACCTATGCCATTAATTGCTATACATTTTTTTTCGTTCAATCAATGTGTGGAGAAATAAAGGAAATAGATGATACCTAAATTAATACACCGTTTTCCCCTCCAGAGCATCTTGTCAATTTGGGTATACAAATTTATGCTATGCATTGACAGATACTGGTGTATGTCTTTTATTTTGAGTTTGAATATGCTGCAATGTTTTGCTATGAGGGGCTTTAGAGCGCCTGGAATCATAGCAGTGGAATATAGCATATTACCAGCTACTGGTAGATCAAGCGTCTGATACAGAACTCTATCTCTGCTTTTAGACGCGTCCCGTGGGAATGACAGTGAGGGGTAATTTGCTGAGGCGTGAGGCAAACGTGGGAGCCACTAATTCATAGAATAACAAGATCGATTTATTTTGTATTCTCTTAACTAAGCAGACACAATCTGCATTATTTTATTTTTTGAATCACAACTATACATTTTAATTTGGTTTTTGAGATCTGGTTATGGTGTTATTTAATTCACAATTAAAATGATTTTAAATTAAACATGTTTTTTTTCCCCTAATTTCCGATGTGGATGAGTTTGCTTGCCTTTTGGGAAATATAGCCTATGGTTCCACTAATGTTTTTATGTAAGGTGTTGTAGCTTACTTAGGAATGGTCAATAGCAATTACAATTATTACACATTTAAGCAGATACATTATGGCCATTGTAGGCCTATCAAATATTTTTTAATTACTCTAATTTCTTAACATGGAATATAGCCTATACAATCTAAAAATGCGAGTAATTTATTTCGGTGTTTATATTCAGAATTGGTTTTATCATGATTATACATGATTAATCGTATATCAAAAAGCATATAATATTCAAATGCATTTCCGATTTCAGACTTGAAAATGAGGTTTATGACGAGGATGGAAATTCGTTACCGGACTTGGCTTTTGACGGTGATCAAATTGCTATAAGAAGTCCCCCATCTGTGGCGGACGACGTGTACACTTTATACTACCCACCGGAGAAAAGGTGACTATCATTATCACTATACTCAACCTATTCTTTTTTAATGTCGTTGACATTCATGCTAAACATTTCATTATCGGGCTCGTATTTATGTTCATCTATGTTATATGTTTTATGTTAGTAAATGTACTGTACCATCAATAATCACATTTTGTTATTTAATCTTTAGATGGAAATACATAGGGGAAAAAATGAGCCTTTAAAATAACAAGCTTCCCACATTTTCATTGCAGCAAGATAGACTATGGTTGGTAGCCTGGTATTCAAACGAAGATAATCGGAAAGGTCTGTGGGCTATAGAATCAAGTTAGAAGCCTATAAGCGAACTAAAACAGAACGAGACACTTTTAATATGAACCGGCCATTTCCAAAGTCATGAAATTCACCAGAATAGCATTGTCCACTATTTCAGCTCACATTTTGGAAAGCAGCCCATATGACGCGTTGGATTTGGTAGGCTAAATACAGTATGTTACCACTTACGTGTGATCATTTATTGTTTGGCGTTTTATCATCCCAGAACGGAAAGGCATGCAGACGGAATGTTTAATAAAGCCTACAGGAAAGCGCTGGGTCAGTTATCAGCAAGAAAATATCTCCATTCTCTGATGGCAAAGCGTGTAGGGTAAGGACATCTTCTTAGTTCTCGTCTCTTATTTTGTGATCTTAGTTATTTTTGGTGTTCGTTTTTCTTCTAACTCAGATTTTCCGAATACTCACTATTCATTCTATGTTTCGTCAAATTGTCCGGTGTGTCTATGTGTGTGTTCTTCCGACTTGAATTTGACGCCTTCAGGCACAGAGTGGGTTGACTTGATAAAATCTCCGACAGCGCAAATCCGGGTGCGGCATGATTTAGATCAAATCGGTGGATCTCAGTGCTGATATTGTCTCTTTAAGTAGCAAAGCCTAGGATCCACGTGGGTGAATACATTTCATTTTCATTATTAATACTTGATGGTGGTAGGGGGTTAGTCCCAAGGGTTGAAGATAAATGTAGGCTTCAATTATTCCCTACATCCTCGACCAGCCAGCCTAACCATGATGATATCGAAATAAAAATCAATTTGGGATGATTGATTAAAAGTTGAAGAGATGAGAAAATATAAAAATGAAGAGCTGTGCAGTGCAGTCTATGGGCTACATTCCGAGGCAGGGTAGGCGTTTCCTAACAGTGAAAACTATCCTGCTCTCCCCCTTTCTTAGTGGAGGGAGCACCATGGAAGACGACTCAGAGCCTCTGTCAAAGCGACACTCGGATGGGATCTTCACAGACAGCTACAGCCGCTACCGAAAGCAAATGGCAGTCAAGAAATACCTGGCGGCAGTCCTTGGGAAAAGGTATAGACAGAGATATAGAAGCAAAGGACGCCGGCTAGCGTATTTGTAGCGTTGCTAAACCAAACTACCATGTGTGTACAGCCCAGATCAAGTCATTTTGAGAAAACTGAACAATCGGTGGATCGCTCTTGTGTTCTTTAAACATGTATTTATGTATGAAGTAAAGCCATTAAAATTAATATTTTGATAATAATATTGTTTTTCTTTTGTACTTAAGCACTTGAGAACGCGCAGATCTACTTTGTGGACCAATCCTTTTGTTCAACCTAAATATAGCCTATATTTATTTATTTTTAGACCTACGTAGACATGAAGATGAAATGATGTGCACATGATCAATATGCTCTTTACCCTGTCTTTTAAAGATTTAAATCTAGATATGAATGCGACGGAAATAAATAGTTTAAAAGACAGTCAATGTATTGAATGTTACTTTGTGGCAACTGAAATTAAGAGCTCAGTGTCTTTATTTACAACAGCCCTGAAGACTTAGGTTTTCACCATATTCTACAAGACATAGACTTTGATGCCCTACCGGATGGGGATGAGTTTGAGGCTATTTTTGGAGACTGGCTGAAACAGTTCTCTCCCGAATTTCCGGTGAGTTCCAGGCTCTTTCCCGAGGCCTTGTCTTGAGGGATGTCTCTTGTCCCTCCCACTTTTTCTCACCTTACCCTGTGACCTTACCCTCCAGATATGAAATACAACCCAGTCTTCTTCTTTTCTCATTTGGGCTCCTGTCTCTCTTGAGATGCTGTACAACTGTACCTATATTCACACCTATACTGCATGCAGTATATGTATGAACGTGAATATAGATGCATAGATATGTTTTACACATTGAATGTTTATGGATATACTGTAAATCCTTTACAATTCCCCATAAATATCCTATGGGAGGCTGTAGGATAATAATGTGACTGCTAAACAGTATTATAAATAAATTGTTTATTTAAGGCCAAAACAGACATGACCCAACAGGCTCTAGAATCCTTATATATGGCAGTAATTCAAGTACTAAAGTGTTAGAATGACCCCTATGACCTCTATGACCCTCGTAAGATGAGGACCAGAGTGCGTTTGAGCTTTTTCCTTTCCTTCCTCTTCTTCTTCTTCTTTTTCTTCTTCAGTGTTAAAGAAAATGAGCTTACATTTTTGAACTTTGTGCAAAGTATCTATCTTGTGTTCCTCTGTAATGGTATACATGTGTTTGAAAAGCTCTTGAAAACCTGGAATGCTGGTAAAGGTTTTCCATTTGTCTCTTCTCGCCACATAAGAAGCATCATGAACGTAGAATGGTCGTCGGACTCAAAAAGAAAGTCCAATAAGAAAACGGAGACCATTTCCACTGACATTATACTTTTTATGTGGCTTCACTTAATTTCAATGTGTTTTTTGTTATTTTTCATGAGGAACATTTCAGAGGCAATTTGAAGACGCGTTGCACCTTCCTGGTCTACTGTGCTTTCCCCTATCTTGTCATGTGAACCAATGTAAAGCTAGATCGCATGATTAAAGTAATTGCACTAGCCACCAAATCTGTGCAAACTACTGCAATTGGATGGTTTTCTTTGCTCGCTGATTGACGTATATACATATGTGTTTTTTTTCTGGATGTTGTTTTGTTTTTGTTCTCTCCCCAACATTACTGCACAAAGTGTTTGATTGAACGTCTCACCCCTGTCTTCTGTATAGGAAAGCTCAGATGAATGTACTGCAGGGGAGAAGCTTTCAGAAAGAGTCGCGGTCATGTTTTCTTTTTAGTCTCTTCTCAATGGGACTTGAGACAAGATTCTGTTACATTCCAATGTATTATATGCCAAAAACAATGCTTGAATGATTGTTATTTTGAATAATCCTTACCTATCCTGGCAGCCCAAGCACAGCACAGTCAAACTTCTACCTAATCAACAGTTAGACAAAGCCTTGAACGTACTTCACCGTGCCTGTACTATTCTGAACACCACCAATTCCAAATTAGCTTCTCAGTTTACTTGCCTCTTTTTTCTTGATGTAAGTGATCACAAGATGAGAAGCAGAGAAAACCTGTTCAGTGCTAGATAGACCCAAGTACGAGAGGGGGAGTGGGAGGAAGAGAGAGGAATGAGGATAGTGGGTGCGAGAGAGGAGAACAAAGAGAAAGAGGGACACAGAGAAAGAAGGAGAGTCCATGACCAATCGATTCGAGAGAAAACAGGGTGATTTTTTGGCAGTGAAAGGAATTTACCAGACAAAGGTTTCCACACCTCATTAGAAGAACTTGGCCTATCATCTCACTTGTACCCATCAGTGACAGATAGACAGAACAAGCCACACTTCTTCTCACTAGAGGCATGATTGGGTTCGCTACTTCTGTTATTAGCCATCCCATTTTTCGACACCATGAAAAACAGTTAATAAGATAATGAAAAATGTAGCTTCTGAATCCGTACAGTATACTTCCATTTCCTGGCCCCAAGACATCATATTCACACTTCCCTAAATTGCAAGGAGATCTAACTCCAGTAGTGGACCAGGCAGATTCTACAGACACTGTAGGTTAGGTTTGAGCTTTGTGACACTTAGCAGTAGGGCAAAGTTCTTCGATCTGTGCCTGTGTGTATGAAATCAATCTTTCTTTAATTCTGCATTCCCCTCCAGGCTTTGTGACGCAGAATGCAGCTTGCGGCTGTGGTGCCTTGCTTCGACTTTAAAATCGCCACGAATCACAGATGGCTATTTAGTAGCCCTACAATGCTGCACATCATCAGCTTACATTTCACCATTTGGTTGTTGTTTTTGTGTTGCGCAGACATTTGATTGGATCTTTAGTGCCATTAGGTGTAGTCTCCGAGCACTCTTGCTCACAATCATTTCTTTTGACAATTATTATTATTATTTTTTTTTTGAGCACTTAGACTTAGAGATTTGTGGTAGATAGTTGCAAGCATCATGATTACCCTCTTTCCATAATGTGTATCATTTTGAAAGCGCCAACAGCCTTACTAAACGTGAAGATTAAACTTAGAATATATATATTTATTGTGTAGTAAATTGATATTAGAGAGTACTATTATAATGAGAAAAAAAATGGCGATCCACAAGGGTTAAGTCTATAAATGTTTAAAAAAAACGGTGTTGTAAGATTTGTATGAATAAATTTTTGTAAACAACACAATTTCGTCTAATCTTTCAAACCCATAACATTATAAGTAGTTCATCCTCAGCTCATAGGTGAGGATGCTAGAACAGTACCACTGTAAAGTACCATTGTTATACAACAATACACAATAATTGTTAGCTCATTTTAGTCCTGCTCCACATATTATAGTGCATCCATCCAATACGTGTACTTTCTCACTAGCCCATCACACCAAAATGCCTAAAGAGAAATCACAGAAAGGAGGACAGATTGGAGAGAAGACGAGGACAAAGGACAAGAGAATACAATTTTTCAGGTATCTAGGCACCTAAAGGGTATCACATAATTAAATAGGGGTACTCTAAATCATCATCTGAAGCAATCAACAAACAAAAACAACAACAAATGGATATTAAAGGAAACAAGTGTCCATAACTACAGTCTTCTAAAAATACAGTCAATTTTGTACTGCTAAAAGCACAGTATAAACCTCAAATGTCCTTGCTGTCCATAAATGTCTTACTAAACAAATAACCTCGATAAATACCGCAAATAGTCTTATAAGTCTACAATGAATGAACATCAAGATTCTAAGACTTACACTACCCATAGGAATCATGGATCTGAGGGTGAAAACCCAGACTGCTGTCTCTGCCCTTCAAAGAATTTGAGAACACTAAATTGCTCTTTGGCGTGAATACTGTGAATCCCTGACTCTTCGCTTGGCCCGGGTGTCGATACCCCCAGACCCTCTTGGGACGGCACCAGTGGAGAGACAGATGTGGGAGGAATCTCCCGACCAGTTCCACCCGCCTGCGCTCCTGCTGCACCCAACATCCGACTAGGACATCACAGATGAAGAACTAGGGCCACGATGGCGTCTAGAACAAGCCCACAGTATATACCAGACCGTCAATTCTCAATGACACATTCTTTACCCTGATAGGAAAGGTAAAGTAACAAGGCCGCTACCTAACTTTCAAACTTTCCAACCAAGGTGCATAAATTGAGGAGCAAAATGAAGTGAGGAATGAAGTGAGAAAATGCGGAAAATCAAATAAATAAACTCAACATGCAAAACACTAGACCGAAAGGTTGCGTACAATACACACACATGTATATGCAAACACATGGTAAACTACATAGCCAATCCAACAAGTTGTCTATAGCTACCGAGGTGGCTCACCATCCAAAAGCAGTCAGTATTACTGTGCACAACACTAATCAATAATTTTATGTTGCCTTAGTGTAAGGTTACAGATGGGTCAGACATATTTACTTATCTGTAAATTTATATTATAAACACTTGAACCACCACACACACATTAAACCCAGGCTGGCAGGCTCTTAACATGCTGCTTGTGGGTTTGAGCTTTGTCATGGGTCCAGTCCCACAATAGCTACAAGAACACCCAGCTCCTCAGTCCCCATGGTAACGAAGACAACAGAAGATAGACCATCATGCCCATATTAGAAGTGCAAGTGACTGTGCAATGGACACCACATCATTTGTGTGGAAGGAACACAATTTGTAAGAAAAATCATAGGAATCGGATGCTGTAATAAAGCACATACTATGTCGCTCAGACTTTGTTATGGTTTCACTGAGTGACTTTTTTAGTTTTGTTTCTACACGTGTGTTCTTGGGGAGATGTATCTACAGTATATGGTTGACTGAGTGCTCAGTGGAGTGGCTTCACGGTGCCCGAGTGTGTTCCACTGTGGTGCCCTTATTGAAAAAAGACACGATTTCACGTGTAAAATTTCAACATGTTTTGCATGTGTCATATTTGATTTCACATGAGAACTCACATGGGATGGCATGTGAAAACGTGTGGATTTTCCCATTTGATCCACGTAACCTTTCACACGTGTATTCAAATGATCACATGTGCATCATTCTCACGTGCGATTTCACAGGTGACGCCTGGGAAACAAAAATGAGTTGTTAGGACGTCCCCGGAAGGTCACAAAATCCACACAGTGTTTTCAACTTACGTATTAAACACATTTTGACATACATGATTACATTGTGTATATTTATTTATACAGTAATTATTATTCAACCTCAACCTCTTAGTTCACGGGCAATCCAATCTTCCTGCCACGCCACCACGTCTGTGTCAATGACTGATTTCACCTGTATTCATACACTTTGGAGTTGACAGTAAATCTCAGCTTTGTATAATACACTCAAGAACAAATATTATATTTATCATGGTGATTCAGGAGTAACATGAAAACAGAATAATATGCCCCACTAACATTAGACAACTATATAGAAGACCCCCCAAAACTGTTTAAATAAGTCAATTAAATCAATGATGCAAGAATAGTCAGACTGAGTAAATAACAGTGCAGATGGCACTCTTTTGCTAAGTGCAGAGATATATTATAGGTAATGAGTGTGTAGGGGACTTCTGAGAAGGCTGCAGAGTTTGTGGTGCAGCAGAAAGCTCAGAGTACACTAAATGTAATCATTATTTTTACACTATTTTAGCTGAACAGCATACTACTTATCTTAAAACCCTCTTGCCATTCCATTACTTCAATTACTTCCTTTACAAAAAATGTCACATGTGAAATAACATTTTGACATGTAAAATAGCTGTTTTCACATGGTGAGCTGAAAGGTTCACATGTGAAAACAAAAGAGCCACATGTGAGGTCAATTGTTCCCCATTTAGAGTTCATATGCCACCTTCAAAACTTTGGGGTCACTTAGAAACATCCTTGTTTTTTAAAGAAAAGCTCATTTTTTGTCCATTAAAATAACAAAAAATTGATCAGAAACACAGTGTAGACATTGTTAATATTGTAAATGACTATTGTAGCTGGAAACGGCAGATTTTTAATGGAATATCTATATAAGCGTACAGAGGCTCATTATCAACAACCATCACTCCTGTGTTCCAATGGAACGTTGTTTTAGCAAACTGGCCTTAACCAGAATAGGAAGAGGAGTGGGAGGCCCCAGTGCACAACTGAGCAAGAGGACAAGTACATTAGAGTGTCTAGTTTGAGAAACAGAGGCCTCACAAGTCCTCAACTGGCAGCTTCATTAAACCCACAAAACGCCAGTCTCAACGTCAACAGTGAAGAAGCTTCTCCGGGATGCTGGCCTTCTAGGCAGAGTTCCTTTTGCCCATCTTAATCTTTTATTTTTATTGGCCAGTCTGAGATATGGCTTTTCTTATTCAACTCTGCCTAGAAGGTCAGCATCCTAGAGTCACCTCTTCGCTGTTGACTTTGTGTCACATTCTGACCTTAGTTCCTTTGTTATGCCTTTGTTTTAGTTTGGTCAGGGCGTGAGTTGGGGTGGGTAGTCTATGTTATTTTTTTCTATGTTGTGTTTATGTGTTTGGCCTGGTATGGTTCTCAATCAAAGGCAGGTGTCGTTCGTAGTCTCTGATTGAGAATCATACTTAGGTAGCCTGTTTGCCCCATTTTAGTTGTGGGTGATCGTTTTCTGTTTTGTGTCTTCACCAGACATGACTGTTTCGTTGTCGTTTCGTTCTTTCACTTTGTTGTTTTGTTATTCAGTGTTCAGTTGTTTTATTAAAAATATGAACACTTACCACGCTGCGCTTTGGTCCTCCTCTCCTTCCACCGAAGACAACCGTTACACATTGAGACTGGTGTTTTGTGGGTACTATTTAATGAAGCTGCCAGTTGAGGACTTGTGAGGCGTCTGTTTCTCAAACTAGATTCTCTAATGTACTTGTCCTCTTGCTCAGATGTGCACCAGGGCCTCCCACTCCTCTTTATATTCTGGTCAGAGACAGTTTGTGCTGTTCTGTGAAGGGAGTAGTACACAGCGTTGTACGAGATCTTCAGTTTCTTGACAATTTCTCGCATGGAATAGCCTTAATTTCTCAGAACAAGAATAGACTGACATGTTTCAGAAGAAAGGTCTTTGTTTCTGACCATTTGAGCCTGTAATCGAACCCACAAATGCTGATGCTCCAGATACTCAACTAGTCAAAAGAAGGCCTGTTTAATAACAGTTTTCAGCTGCGCTGACATAATTGCAAAAGGGTTTTCTAATGATCAATTAGTCTTTTAAAATGATAAACTTGGATTAGCTAACACAACGTGCCATTGGAACACAGGAGTGATGGTTGCTGATAATGGGCCTCTGTACGCCTATGTAGATATTCCATTAAAAATCAGCTGTTTCCAGCTACAATAGTCATTTACAACGTTAACCATGTCTAAACTGTATTTCTGATCAATTTGATGTTATTTGAATGGGCAGAAAATGTGCTTTTCTTTCAAAAACAAGGAGTGTATGTTAACACCACCTTTTCACATGTGAGGAGAATAACATGTTTTCACCTCATGTGAATTGCAGATTTAGATGTGAAATTAGCAACAACAACAAAAATAACTCACATTTGGAATTTCATTTTCATATGTCAAAAACAGTCATATGTTAAAATTGAATTTGCGATTTCTTATGTCAAAAACTTTCAAATGTTGTCACGTGTAGTTTCATGGTATCACATTTTGAAATTTGTCACATTTATTTCACGAGCTCATGTTTTCACATGTGCTCAAATGTTTTCATGTGTAGTTTCATGTTATCACATAAAATCACGTGAAATTCCTGTGTTTTTTCCATAAGGATGGTGATACTAATCAGAGGTGGATCCAGGCTAGGTCGCTGTCTGTCTCTGTGCCCTCTGGTCTGCCAAGAGGGGGTGGAGGTGTGAGGTGGCGCACCAGCCTGGCTGTGCCTCCCGGAGGCACCTGGAATACCACCACAAAACCCCCCAGCGGGACGCAAGCGGAACCTTTTAATGCCTGTCATGCCGGATTAGAGCTAATGACCTCAAACTGATCCCCCCCCCACATCTCATGTGGCCACCGCAGGGGCAGCCAGGGACAGCCAGGGACCTTTGACAGACATAACAGACTCTGCCTCCGACCCACCAACCCAACCCTGCTCCTCCTGCCATTTCTCCCCCACTATGGTTCAATAAACATTTCATCGGAAGTCAATGGGACACTGAGGAGGCTCGTCTTCCTCCTCCTCCCCTACATGCGTAATAACCCCCCCCCCCCCCAGTCTCTTCCTCCCTCCTCCCTCCCAGATAGACACAAAGCCAGGGGCTTTGATTGTGCGGCCGCAGCCCCGGGCCTCAGCAGAGCACAGAGAAAGGATGATCAATGGGAGTGATCTGATTTCTCCAGCCCTCTGTCAGACCCCCTCTTAACCCTGCTAACCCAATCAGCCCACGTTGCCAGGCAACGGGTCCTGGGAGGATGCGCTGGGGATGCGGTGGAGCTGGGCGGGGCCGCGTTGGCCTTCCTGGACACCCAACGATCCTACTGGGTATATTTCACACAATTCGCTTTAGTCGGTGGACTCGGCGCTGGCTGCGCTCTGCTTTACCAGCTCTGATGGCAGCATGGAGGGACTAATGATGAATGGGTCCTCAGAGAGAGAAATAGAGACAGAGCTCAGTTTCATATCTTAACAGCACACGAACGCATGCATGCACACACACACACACACACACACACACACACACACACACACACACACACACACACACACACACACACACACACACACACACACACACACACACACACACACAGACACTCAGAGCCTCAGAGTGTCATATCCTAGTAATACAATCACACAAAGCCACACACAACCTCACACAACTAGAGTATACAATCAACTAGAGCCACACCCTGCTTTGTAAGATGAGACAATAGCATCAAACCACACTCATGCTCAGAGAGAAGCACAGTTGCCGCCAGCCTGATGTGTAGCCAAAGTGTTTAATATTATCTTTGTTGTTTACTGAAAAGTCCATGAGGATAAGAATGTGGAGATCAGACTTTTATTATGACATTTGAATATTTTTACAACAATACAACAGCTGTTCAATTTGCATTTTTTTTAAATAAATGTATTCACATATGCCCCAATTTTACAGACTTTTTCTTCAACCTGGTAGACTGTACAGTAATAGGGTTAAATGGTTAAATAGTTAAATCAAAGATTTTTTATAGCTAACCCAAGATGCATTGTTTCCAATGCATCTTGCAAATTAAGCATAGAGGGCAGAACAAGCAAGGAGGGGGGCATAGCCAAGCGCAAGCTAGCAATGTCCTATTGACGCATTCTAGCATGTATTTGCATATTTCAGTTAGGAAACGTCTACTCTGTGAAGTGAACGTGTGTAATAACTCACTTTGCCTTTGCACTCCTTCTTTTAGACAGGGTTAAGTCTCCAAAACTTAGTGCACTCTGTTCTTAACAGATTATAGTTTTGGGAACAGAAAACTGTGTTGATATTGAATGTTTCCATGATGAGAACATTTGCAGAATGTTTCATCAAGCTCCATCTTCTCCCACTTCCTGCCACTGGACTTCCGCTCATCACCATATTTGGTGGTGAGAATAAATTGTAAATAGATGCTTCAAATGTACACATACTGTAAGACATCTGGCACCATCTTTTATGTGGTTATTTGGTGAAAGGCATACAGTGCCTTCGGAAAGTGTTCAGACCCCTTGATTTTTTCCACATTTTGTTATGTAGGCTGTAGCCTTATTCTAAAATTGATGAAATTGTTTTTCTCCCCTCATCAATCTACACACAATACTCTATAATGACAAAGCTAAATTAGTTTTTAGAAATTGTTACACATATATAAAAAATTAAAAACAGAAATATTACATTTACGTAAGCATTCAGACCCTTTACTCAGTACTTTGTTGAAGCACATTTGGCAGCAATTACAGCCTCGAGTCTTCTTAGGTATGACGCTACAAGCTTGGCACACCTGTATTTGGGGAGTTTCTAACATTCTTCTCTGGAGATCCTCTCAAGCTCTGTCAGGTTGGATGGGGAGCGTCGCTGCACAGATATTTTCAGGTCTCTCTAGAGATGTTTGATCGGGTTCAAGTCGGGGCTCTGGCTGGGCCACTCAAGGACATTCACAGACTTGTTCCAAAGCCACTCCTTTGTTGTCTTGGCTGTGTGCTTAGGGTCATTGTCCTGTTGGAAGGTGAACCTTCGCTCCAGTCTGAGGTCATGGACACTCTGGAGCAGGTTGTCATCAAGTACTTTGCTCCGTTCATTTTTGCCTCAATCCTGACTAGTCTCCCAATCCCTGCCGGTGAAAAACACCCCCACAGCATGATGCTGCCACCACCATGCTTCTCAGTAGGGATGGTTCCAGGTTTTCTCCAGAAGTGACGCTTGGCATTCAGGCCAAAGAGTTTAATCTTGGTTTCATCAAACCACAGAATCTTGTTTCTCATGGTTTAAGAGTCTTTATGTGCTTTTTGGCAAACTCCAAGTGGGCTGTCATGTGCCTTTTACTGAGGAATTGCTTCCGTCTGGTCAGTCTACCATAAAGGCCTGATTGGGGGAGTGCTTCAGAGATGGTTGTTCTTCTGGAAGGTTCTCCCATCTACACAGAGGAAATCTAGAGCTCTGTCAGCGTGAACATCGGGATCTTGGTCACCTCACTGAGGTTGATTGCTGATTGCTGATTGCTGATTGCTCAGTTTGGCCAGGTGGCCAGCTCTAGGAAGAGTTTTGGTGGTTCCAAACTTCTTCCATTTAAGAATGATGGAGGCCACTGTGTTCTTGGGGACCTTCAATGCTGCAGAAATGTTTTGGTACCCTTCCCCAGATCTGTGCCTTGACACAAGAACAAGAACAATCCTGTCTCGGACCTCTATGGACAATTCCTTCGACCACATGGCTTGGTTTTTGCTCTGACATGCACTGTCAACTGTGGGACCTTATATAGACAGGTGTGTGCCTTTCCAAATCATGTCCAATCAATAAAATTTAGCACAGGTGTACTCCAATCAAGTTGTAAAAACATCTCAAGGATGATCAATGGAAACAGGATGCACCTGAGCTCAATTTCGAGTCTCATAGCAAATGGTCTGAATACTTCTGTAAATAAGGTATTTCTGTTTTGTTTTTGAATACATTTGCAAAAATGTCTAAAAATCTGCTTTCACTTTGTCATTATGGGGTATTGTGTGTAGATATGCTGAGGATTTGAAAAAAATAAATTTTAGAATAAGTCTGTAACGTAAGAAAATATGTAAAAAGTCAAGGGGTCTGAATACTTTCCGAATGCACTGTATTTCTCTCTTATTCCCAGCCTCCATGTCTCCCTCCTATCTGCCTATCTACCACTCCCTCTCTCTTGCTCTTTCATATTCAATATTCCTACTTCCAGCTCTATAAATAACTATATTTATCCGACTCGCTTATCGATCTCTAATCAATATATGGGCGTGGCCAGAAAACCTGCCTCCAATTACTGAATCCCGTCACAGATAGAGATAGAAAGTAAGAAGGAGATAGAGAAACCACAGCCAGAGCTAGAGATTGAGATAAGAGCGAGTGAGATGGGGGGTTGAGATCAACAAAGTTCTTTCCCTGCTCTCTACCATACATTCTGCATAGCCCCTCAAACCCCCTCCTCCTGCTCCACAGATCTCCGCCCCACCCCAGGAACCCCATGGCTCTCTAGGGGCCAGCTGAGTGACAGCTTTCTGGAGGGGAATCCACATGCCGCAGCCCTTTCATCAGCACCTCCCTCTGGGCCCTGTCTGTCTGACTACTCAACAATGCAGCGTGGATTGAAGCTTGTTGGGGAACTAAGAGCCTCTGTTTTATGAGGGTTTGTGTTTGTGATGTGTGGGGGTTGTGTGTGTGTAGGGAGGGTGCTTGTGTGTGTGTATGTGTGTGTGTGTGTGTGGGGGCGGGGGGGGGGGGGGGGGGGTTGGGGTGTATGCGTGTATGAGTGTGGTGTGCATGTGTGCACGTTTCCGTGTGTGCTTCCTTGCATGTGTGTGTCCTTGGATTCTGATTGGCTGCTGAGATTCTAGTCATTCCCAGAGTCACAGTAGGCCTTGTTAGTTGTTCTATGTGAGAAGTGGGTGAGATGTCTTGCCAGGGGTCTGCATGGTGAAGCTTGAGGTGAAGGAGAGGTGTTGGTGTATGCATTATTTTCAAAAAGTTATCTGTGAAAAGGGTTCAATGACGAGCCTTGCCTCTGAATTATTGAATTATCACTTTCACATTCTTATCTCTATCCGTCTCCAACAAATATCTCGCTTTCCCTCTCTCACTCTGTTCCTGGTTTGGGACTGAACTATGTGCTCATTACCCAGCTGTCAGCTGCCCCCACATGTCACATCCTCACACACATTAGCAATAGCATACTGTATGATTCACACACTTATCTCCAAGTATTTTCCAGACACACGCACACACAAAAACATGTGGACACGCGCACACACTCTCAAACACATACACACGCACACACACACACACACACACACACACACACACACACACACACACACACACACACACACACACACACACACACACACACACACACAAATTCATTTGCCACCAAGAAGTGGAGAGAAGCTCTTCACCTGTACAAGCTGACATTTCGGTCGGTGAGGTCAGAGACACACATATATCAAGTCCTCCACAGTTGTTTTGTGTGTGGGCAACATTCGCAGTTCAACAGTACATAATATCGGAGGTAGCATTTTACTGAAATATAGAAATGGCAAAAAGAGGAAAACACTTTCCGCTATACAGTTGTGTTGAAGGAAGCGTTGCTTTTTTAGCAAGAGCTCTGTGTGACTTTATTCAATCAACTATTTTTTTTATTTAAAAAAAAAAAAAAATTCTAGTCTAGTCATTGGTCACGTCTACCATCACATCAATCCAGGATGTTTTGGAGTTGACTGATAGGAACCCCAGTCAAGAAAGCAACCATTTGTTACAGACGCAATTGATGTGGGTACACCTGTCTTTGCTCAATCTGTTCTAAAGGGAAGTACAGATCAGGTGTAAATAAATCAGAGGAATTGAGTTCTCAATCTCTTGGCAAAATTCAGTCATCTTTTATAAACCAGTGTCAGAGAGTGATGTGAGTGAGATACTTCTCTCCCCCCCAAAGCAATTCTTCATAAATGCTGTGATTTCTCATCTCTGAAGTATACCTAAAAATTAGCTGCCGCAATTGTTGCAAAACCTATTACTAGCCTGTTCAACCTCTCCTTCGTGTCGTCTGAGATCCCTTAAGATTGGAAAGCTGCCGCGGTCAACCCCCTCGTCAAAAGGCGAGACACTCTAGACCCAAACTGTTACAGACCTATATCCATCCTGCCCTGCCTTTCTAAAGTCTTCGAAAGCCAAGTTAACAAACAGATCACCGACCATTTTGAATCCCACCGTACCTTCTCCGCTATGTAATCTGGTCATGGGTGCACCTCAGCCACGCTCAATGTCCTAAACGATATCATATCCTCAAATGACTGCTTCGCCTGGTTCACCAACTACTTCTCAGAGTTCAGTGTGTTAAATCGGAGGGCCTAATTTATTGAAAATGAAATACAGAAATATCTTATTTACATAAGTATTCACACCCATGAGCCAATACATATTAGAATCACCTTTGGCAGCATTTACAGCTGTGAGTCTTTCTGGGTAAGTCTCTAAGACCTTTGCACACCTGGATTGTACAATATTTTCCCATTATTATTTTCATAATTCTTCACGCTCTGTCACATTGCTACACCACCATTTTCAAGTCTTGCCATAGATTTTCAAGCAGATTTAGTCAAAACAGTACCTCGGCCACTCAGGACCATTCACTGTCTTCTAGGTAATCGACTCCAGTGTTGATTTGTGTTGTAGGTTGTTGTCCTGCTGAAAGATTAATTAATAGCAGACTGCACCAGGTTTTTCCTCTAGGATTTTGCCTGTGTTTAGCTCCATTCCGTTTCTTTTTAACCCTGAAAAACTCCCCAGTCTTTAACAATTACAAGCATACCCATAACATGATGCAGCCACCACAATGCTTGAAAATATAGTGCCTTGTTGCAAACGGGATGCATGTTTTGTAATGTTTTTATTCTGTACAGGCTTCCTTTTTTCACTCTATCGATTAATATTGTGGAGTAGCCACAATACTGTTGATCAATCCTCAGTTTACTCCAATCACAGCCATTAAACTTTGCAACTGTTTCCTCTCCGGCAACTTAGTTAGGAAAGACGCCTGTATCTTTGTATTGAATGGGTGCATTGATACACTATCCAAATTTAAATGAATAATTTCACCATGCTCAAAGCAATATTCAATGAGCTGTTTATTTATTTATTTTTACCCATCTTCCTATAGGTATCCTTCTTTGCAAGCCATTGGAAAACCTTCCTGGTCTTTGTGGTTGTATCTGTGTTTTGAAATTCACTGCTAGACTGAGGGCCCTTACAGATGTGTGTGTGGGGTACAGAGATGAGGTATTCATTAAAAAATCACGTTAAACACTATATAGTGAGTCAGACTGTCAGTAACTAGTTTAAGTCAATGGAAACTGTGCCAGAGCATATACACTGAGTGTACAACACATTAGGAATACCTGCTCTTTCCATCACATAGACTGACCAGGTGAATCCAGGTGAAGGCTATGATCCCTTATAGATATTGATGTCACCTGTTAAATCCACTTCAATCAGTGTAGATGAAGGATAGGAGACAGGTTAAAGAAGGATTTTTAAGCTTTGAGACAATTGAGACATGGACATGAAAAGGATTTGTGCCTTTGGACGGGGTATGGTAGTAGGTGTTTGAATGTGTCAAGAACTGCAACACTGCTGGGATTTTCACGCTCAACAGTTTCCGTGTTATCAAGAATGGTCCACCACACAAAGGACATCCAGCCAACTTGACACAACTGTGGGAAGCATTATCAACATGGGCCAGCATTCCTGTGGAATGCTTGCAAAACCTTGTAGTCCATGCCCCGACTAATTGAGGCTGTTCTGAGGGGAAAAGGGAGCGCAACTCAAAATGTAAAAAAAACCCTGAATGTTTGGTACACTCACTGCATATCTCCATTGAAGACACTCTCCCATTGTGAGCACAGAGATATTTGAGTTGAGGTGCCTCATGGTCATCAGATCTGATAATCCCCTACCCTAGGGAGGGCACTGTGAATTAAACCCCTCGTCTCCGTGGGGACAGGAGAGTCACCACGATGATGGCACTGGCGACTGCGAGGATGTCTCATCTGGTGTCAGTCATCTGAGATGCTTTCCAAATGGCACTCTATTCCATATACTGTATAGTGCACTACTTGTGACTAAGGCCCTATGGGCCCTAGACGAAAGTAGAGCACTATAAAGGGAATAGGGTGCCATTTGGGAAACAGCCGGTCGCCCGCCAGCTAGAGCAGACTAGGGCTTTAACACCTCACCTTCAATTTATCTGTCTTCACACCCCTCCCTCACTCTGAGAGAGAATTAAAGAGCGAGAGAAGCTCTTTCATCTGTAGGTGGGTATTCTCAGGGCAGGACATCTTTTTTTCAACATTTCGCAGAACACATTACCTCACTCTCTCTGAAAGAAAAGTAATTGTTAGGCTAGATAGAACCACTGCAGAACCACTGCAGAACCACTATGGTGGTGCTGTGTATTTTTTTGTGAATGGCTGTTTGCAAAGGATTCATTTTGTTTGCTGAGATGATGAGGCAAGGTAAGGGTGTACAATACTTCATTATTAGTTTTAGACTGACATCACAGGGAACTCTCTGGGTTGTCTCTGAAAATGCGTGAGAGATAGATGAGATTTGTGAAAATATGACCACAACAGAGTGAGTCATTGTGTCTTTTTTAATTATCCAGCCCTGATTCCTCACCATTTCTTTGTCCTATAAAATACATGGGAATGAAATGTTTCACATCTACACCCAGATCCCGAGTGAGGGGACCAACCATATATTCTCTGGTGAAATGTGACTTTTCACTCATTACAATCTAATGAGATTTTATACAGTGAATTCAAGTGGATGTGGGAGGACAAGCAGACGTTTGATTGGTACTGTATGTGAGAGCTGTGTTTTGGCACTCTAGTATCGCAAGAGGATTTTAGAGCAAAATCCACAAACAAAATCCTATTGGCTTGTGTGGTGCAGATTCAAAGAAACAATGGAGTGGTCTATTTTGCTTCAGTTGCAATTTATGTGGGAAGGTCGCTGTCCATTGCTATGTGGTGCTAAACTGTCCCCTTCAATGGTGCTGAATCTACGCTCGTAGCCTGTTTTTGTATTGAATCTCCATCTGATCCTTTTACACTGGTGACTAAGTCACCACAGCATGGATTTGAAGCATGCATCCCTCCACCTTGTCTAGCCTTCCTGGACTGAAAGCCTATGAGTTCAACCCACAGAACTATTCTATTCTATGTATTCTATTTCTATGGGTCAGGCAGGAGGCCACATTACCAGGCTGAGAGAGTGGGAGGAAAGGACTTGGCTGGCTATCTGAGTGGACTGACCCCTGGTGTTGTCCTTGCTGTAGTTTTTCAGGGGTCAGTGAGTTCTAATTCATTCACCTGCCAGAGCCAGAGAATGAATGGACATGTCAGCACAGAGTACAAGATGTATGTCACATTTCATAATAGTGTCCTGGTTAAGCCTGATTCACCTTCTGAGATATAGTAACAATCTCTGTATCAAAGAATGAAATTACGTTAGTTTGCATTTTTCACTTTACTTGATGGTAGAACAGCCTAAGCAACCATATAACATATTATTTTCAAGACTTATTTTTTGTGATTGGCTGTTTGCAAAAGCGGTATCTTGAGATATGAGTAACCATCTCTGTCATCAGCTAACCTCTAGCTCGGAAAGCTCTCGCCAGTTTGTACAACGCGATTCAACCAGAGCATATCGGACCTATTTTTCTCTCCATATCCCTGGATTCCTATCGCAAGCTCTGAACCTATTATTTATTTATTTTTGAAATTTTTATTATGATATAAAAAAAAAATCCATCTTGAATTATAGCAGCTAACTACCCCTGAACACACAGCCGCTAATCTGCGGCCTGCTAGCTATCTAAAGCACATTGGACTGCTGGCTTAAGAGGCCCTTCGGACATATTTCTTCGGCCACTATACATATTTTTCCAATTGGCCTGGTTTACCACACGGAGCCCTGCTGATCCGTCCGTTGATGTAACTGCACGAGGAGGCCACAACAGACTTCCAACTCTGTCACGTCATCCCTCTAAGGCCTTTCTGTTAGCCTGCTAGCCCCGTGCCGCTAGCTGCCTGAAGCTACGCACTGGACTTGTATGATCACCCGGCTACGCATGCCTTTCCCTAACATCACCATGCCTTGTCGATTGCTGTTCTGGTTTGTAACTATTGTTTTATTTCACTGTAGAGCCTCTAGCACTGCTCAACACGCCTCGGCTATCAATTTAGTTCCACCCCCCACACACGCAGTGACATCACCTGGTTTAAATGATATTTCTAGAGACAACATCTCTTTCATTATCACTATATGCACAGGTTTACCCCCACTGTATTCACATTCTACTATACTTTTGTCTGTACATTATGCCTTGAATATATTCTACCGTGCCCAGAAATCTGCTCCTTTTACTCTCTGTTCTGAATGTACTAGGCGTCTAGTTCTGTTAGCCTTTAGCCATACCCTTATCCTACTCCTCCTCTGTTCCTCTGGTGATGTAGAGGTTAATCCAGGCCCCGCAATATCTACCTCCACTCCCATCCCCCAGGCTCTCTCATTTGTTGACTTCTGCAACCGTAAAAGCCTTGGTTTCATGCATGTTAACATTAGAAGCCTCCTCCCTAAGTTTGTTTTATTCACTGCCCTAGCACACTCCACCAATCCGGATGTCCTAGCCGTGTCTGAATCCTGGTTTAGGAAGACCACCAAAAACCTTGAAATTTCCATTCCTAACTATAACATTTTCCAAGAAGATAGAACTGCCAATGGGGGCCGTGTTGCAATTTACTGCAAAGATAGCCTGCAGAGTTTGAGCTTCTACTTCTAAAAATTAACCTTTCCAGAAACAAGTCTCTCACAGTTGACTCTTGCTATAGACCACCTCCTGCGCCGGGCTGTGCTCTCGATACCATACGTGATTTGATTGCCCCCCCATCTATCTTCTGAGCTCGTGCTGATAGGTGACCTAAACTGGGACATGCTTAACACCCCGGCCACCCTACAATCTAAGCTTGACGCCCTCAATCTCACACAATTTATCAATGAACCTACCAGATATAACCCCAAATCCATAAACAAGGGCACCCTCATAGATATCATCCTAAATTACTCACCCTCCAAATACACCTCTGCTGTTTTCAACCAAGATCTCAGAGATCACTGCCTCATTGCCTAAATCTGTAATGGGTCTGCGAGCAAACGACCACCCCTCATCACTGTAAAACGCTCCCTAAAACACTTCTGCGAGCAGGCCTTTCTAATCAACCTGGCCTGGGTATCCTGGAACGACATTGACCTCATCCCGACAGTAGAGGATGCCTGGTTATTCTTTAAAAGTGCCTTCCTCACCATCTTAAATAGGCATGCCACATTCAAAAAATGTAGAACCAGGAATAGATATAGCCCTTGGTTCACTCCAGACCCGTCTGCCCTTGACCAGCACAAAAACATCCTGTGGCGTTCTGCATTAGCATCGAATAGCCCCCGTGATATGCAACTTTTCAGGGAAGTTAGGAACCAATATACACAGGCAGTTAGGAAAGCTAAGGCTAGCTTTTTTAAACAGAAATTTGCATCCTGCAGTACAAACTCAAAAAAGTTCTGGGACACTGTATGGAGAACAAGAGCACCTCATCCTGAGGCTAGGAAACACTAGTACAACCGACAAATCCACTATAATTGAGAATTTCAATAACCATTTCTCTACGGCTGGCCATGCTTTCCACCTGGCTACCCCTACCCCAGTCAACTGCCCGGCACCCTCCACAGCAACCCGCCCAAGCCCCCACCATTTCTCCTTCACCCATATCCAGATAGCTGATGTTCTGAAAGAGCTGCAAAATCTGGACCCCTACAAATCAGCCGGGCTAGAAAATCTGGACCCTCTCTTTCTTAAATTATCTGCCAAAATTGTTGCAACCCCTATTACCAGCCTGTTCAACCTCTCTTTCGTATCGTCTGAGATTCCCAAAGATTGGAAAGCTGCCGCGGACACTCTAGACCCAAACAGCTACAGACCTATATCTATCCTACCCTGCATCTCTAACGTCTTCGAAAGCCAAGTTAACAAACAGATTACAGTGTCACACCCTGACCATGTTTTGCTTTGTATGTTTCTATGTTTTGGTTGGTCAGGGTGTGAGCTGAGTGGGCATTCTATGTTACATGTCTAGTTTGTCTAGTTCTATGTTTGGCCTGATATGGTTCTCAATCAGAGGCAGGTGTTCGTCATTGTCTCTGATTGGGAACCATATTTAGGTAGCCTGTTTGGTGTTGGGTTTTGTGGGTGATTGTCCTTAGTGCCCTGATTCTGTGTTCATATGCACCAGTATTAGGCTGTTTCCGTTTTCGTTACGTTTCTTGTTTTGTAGTGTTTGTATTTAGATTCGTGTTGCTTCAGTTTAATAAACATGGATCGCAATCTACACGCCGCATTTTGGTCCGACTCTCTTTCACGTACAGAAAACCGTGACAGAATCACCCACCACAACAGGACCAAGCGGCGTGGCAACGAGCAACAGAGGCAGCAGCAGCAGCAGCAGCAGCAGTGGGAGAGGCTGCACTATTTGGAGGAATTGGAAGGAAGAGGACCCTGGGCTCAGCCAGGAGAATATCGCCGCCCCAAAGAAGAACTGGAGGCGGCGAAAGCGGAGAGGCGCTGGTATGAGGAGGCAGCACGTCGTCGTGGATGGAAGCAAAAGAGTCAGCCCCAAAAAATTATTGGGAATGACAACTTTTTTAAATCTAATTGAAACACTAACTCTAGACAAACAAGTTAAAGCAACAGACAAGTAGGAGTAAAGAACAAGCAACCATTTTGAATCTCACAGGAAGTATGGCGAAGCCAGGTAGTTGACCTGCGTCAACTTCCTGTGGTTACCGGGGGGCTAGAGAGACCGGGCAGGCACCGTGTTATGCTGTGGAGCGCACGGTGTCCCCAGTGCGGGTGCACAGCCTGGTGCGGTACATTCCAGCTCCGCGTATCGGCCGGGCTAGAGTGGGCATCGAGCCAAGTGCCATGAAGCCGGCTCTACGCATCTGGTCTCCAGTGCGTCTCCTTGGGCCGGCTTACATGGCACCAGCCTTGCGCACGGTGTCTCCGGTTCGCCTGCATAGCCCAGTGCGGGCTGTTCCACCTCACCAGGACCATTCAACCGGGTAAGGTTGGGCAGGCTCGGTGCTCAAGAGCTCCAGTGCGCCTGCACGGCCCGGTCTATCCGTCACCACCTCCACGCACCAGCCCTCCGGTGGCAGCCCCCCGCACCAGGCTGTCTCTCCGGCCCATCCTTACAGGGGCTCCCTCCTCTCCAGCACTGCCGGAGCCTTCCTCCTCACCAGCGCTGCCGGGGCCTTCCTCCACTCCAGCGCAGCCGGAGTCTCCCGCCTATTCGGCGCTGCCAGAGCCTTCCTCTCCAGCATTGCCGGAGCTTCCCGTCTGCCCAGCGCCGCCTGAGCCACCCGTCTGCCCAGCGCCGCCTGAGCCGCCCGTCTGCCCAGAGCCGCCAGTGCCACCCGTCTGCCCAGCGCCGCCAGTGCCGCCCGCCTGCCCAGCGCCGCCAGTGCCGCCAGTCTGCAAGGAGCCGCCAGTGCCGCCAGTCAGCCCAGCGCTGCCAGTGCCGCCAGTCTGCAAGGAGCCGCCAGTGCCGCCAGTCTGCAAGGAGCCGCCAGTGCCGCCAGTCTGTAAGGTGCCGCCAGTCTGCCAGGGGCCGCCAGTGCCGCCAGTCAGCCAGGGGCCGCCAGTGCCGCCAGTCAGCCAGGGGCCGCCAGTCAGCCAGGGGCCGCCAGTGCCGCCAGTCTGCAAGGAGCCGCCAGTGCCGCCAGTCTGTAAGGTGCCGCCAGTCTGCCAGGGGCCGCCAGTGCCGCCAGTCAGCCAGGGGCCGCCAGTGCCGCCAGTCAGCCAGGGGCCGCCAGTCAGCCAGGGGCCGCCAGTGCCGCCAGTCAGCCAGGGGCCGCCAGTGCCGCCAGTCAGCCAGGGGCCGCCAGAGCCCCTCAGCCCAGAGGCGCCAGAGCTTCCGCCCCTCTGCCCAGAGCTTCCGCCCCTCTACCCAGAGCTTCCGCCCCTCTGCCCAGAGCTGCCGCCCCTCTGTCCCGAGCTGCCGCCCCTCTGTCCCGGGCTGCCGCCCCTCTGTCCCGGGCTGCCGCCCCTCTGTCCCGGGCTGCCGCCCCTCTGTCCCGAGCTGCCGCCCCTCTGTCCCGAGCTGCCGCCCCTCTGTCCCGAGCTGCCGCCCCTCTGTCCTGAGCTGCCCCTCTGTCCATTGAGAAGGGTCGCCGTGGTTAGGAGGCCACGGAAGCAGACAATAAAGCGGACTAAGACTATGGTGAAGTGTGGGCCACGTCCAGCACCAGAGCCGCCACCGCGGACAGGGGGGGGGGGGGTACTGTCACACCCTGACCATGTTTTGCTTTGTATGTTTCTATGTTTTGGTTGGTCAGGGTGTGAGCTGAGTGGGCATTCTGTTACATGTCTAGTTCTATGTTTGGCCTGATATGGTTCTCCATCAGAGGCAGGTGTTCGTCATTGTCTCTGATTGGGAACCATATTTAGGCAGCCTGTTTGGTGTTGGGTTTTGTGGTTGATTGTCCTTAGTGCCCTGATTCTGTGTTTATATGCACCAGTATTAGGCTGTTTCGGTTTTCGTTACGTTTATTGTTTTGTAGTGTTTGTATTTAGATTCGTGTTGCTTCAGTTTAATAAACATGGATCGCAATCTACACGCCGCATTTTGGTCCGACTCTCTTTCACGTACAGAAAACCGTGACATACAGATTAATCACATCATACCTTCTCCGCTATACAATCTGGTTTCCGAGCTGGTCATGGGTGCACCTCAGCCACGCTCAAGGTCCTTAACGAGATCATAGCCGCCATCGATAAGAGACATTACTGTGCAGCTGTATTCAACGACCTGGCCAAGGCTTTCGACTCTGTCAATCACCACATTCTTATTGGCAGACTCAACAGCCTTGGTTTCTCAAATGATTGCCTCGTCTGGTTTACCAACTACTTCTCCGATAGAGCTCAGTGTGTCAAATTGGAGGGCCTGTTGTCCGGACCTTTGGCAGTCTCTATAGGGGTGCCACAGGGTTGAGGCTTCCTTCATTCATGCTGCCAAACATACCCTCAAACTGACCATCCTGCCGATCCTTGACTTCGGCAATGTCATCTATAAAATAGCCTCCAACACTCTACTCAGTAAACTGGATGTAGTCTATCACAGTACCATCAGTTTTGTCACCAAAGCCCCATATACTACCCACCACTGCGACCTGTACGCTCTCATTGGCTGGCCCTCACTTCATTCTTGTCGCCAAACCCACTGGCTACAGGTTATCTACAAGTCTCTGCTAGGTAAAGCCACACCCTATCTCAGCTCACTGGTCACCATAGCAGCACCCACTCGTAGCACACGCTCCAGCAGGTATATCTCACTGGTCAACCCCAAAGCCAACTCCCCCTTTGGTCGCCTTTCCTTCCAGTTCTCTGCTGCCACTGACTGGAACGAACTGCAAAAATCACTGAATCTGGAGATTCCCATCTCCCTCACTAGCTTTAAGAACCAGCTGTCAGAGCAGCTCACAGATCACTGCACCTGTTCATAGCCCATCTGTATACAGCCCATCTATCTACCTCATTCCCATACTTTATTTATTTATTTGCACCACAGTATCTCTACTTGCACACCCATCTTTTGCACATCTACCATTCCAGTGTTAAATTGCCATATTGTAATGAATTCGCCACCATGGCCTATTTCTTGCCTTAACTCCCTTATTTGACCTTATTTGCACTCACTGTATATAGACTTTTTTTCCTTTTTTTTCTACTGTATTATTGACTGTATGTTTTGTTCATTCCATGTGTAACTCTGTGTTGTTGTATGTGTCGAACTGCTATGCTTTATCTTGTCCAGGTTGCAGTTGTAAATGAGAACTTGTTCTCAACTAGCTTACCTGGTTAAATAAAGGTGAAAAAAATGGGGGGAAAAATAGAAGGTTGAAATTAGGGTCAATTTCATTTGAGTGTTTGCACAAAGTGGTATATTCATGTCAGGGAATAGTTGTGAGTAATTTGCGGAGCATGGAGTTACCTGGCATAACCTTTAATCCCCTTCTAGGTGACAGGATGCAGGCTGTGGGAGAGCTCCGTGGTGGGGCCCTGATTAGAGCGTAGACGAACCACGGGGTGTTGTGTTCAGGTTCCACCGTCAGAGACATCAAACAGCCAGACATTACTTCAGGTACGTAACAACCAGGTGGGGGACGGGAGTGACTCAAAACCTCCTCCCACTGTCTGGCCCACAATGACCTCTGACTGTAGGTATGGAGGTATGGCCCGCTCCCCTGCCTCTCCATGAATAAGGGAGAGAGAAAGAGAGAGAAAGAGAAACAAGAGAGAGAAACAAACCGAGGTATACAGAGAGAGAAAAAGAGAGAAAAAAATACAGAGGGGTGAAAAAATGAATGAAAGTGTACATTAATTAAAACTGAACACCTGCACTGGTGAAAAACCATTGACACATTTTTACACTTCTCAGAGCCACTCAGAGCCAAAATAGATTTTATATACAGTACCAGTCAAACGTTTGGACGCACCTACTCATTCCAGAGTTTTTCTTAATTTTTACTATAATAGTGAAGACATCAAAACTATGAAATAACACATATGGAATCATGTAGACCTCAGGTCTTCCTGTAAACCATACAGTGCAAGAGTCAAGTCAGCCAATTGACTATGAACAAATATTCCTATAATGATCTGCCCCTAAACCCAGAAGAGGCATGATGGCCCACTGCCGTAATTTCAATGTGTCTACATGGGACTGTTCTGAGAACAGCGTAAGTTGGTATAGTCAGATGTTGGCTGGTTGAGGGAGAGATAAGACAAGGCAAGATATCTAAATCATTTTGTACACGTTAGTGACAAAGAATGCTGTCTAAACATGAAAAGATAAAGATTGATAGACTAAAAAGAGAGAGAAAGAGAAGAGATATGGGATGGGCATCATTTCACCCACAGAGCTAGAAAATGAGAACAAATGCTGAGTGTGTACGAGACAAAGGGGTAGAGAGAGGGGGAGAGAAAGGGTGACAGAGTAAGGTTACATCCCAAAAGACACCCTATTCCCTACACAGTGCGTTACTTTTGACCAGGGCCCTATAGACCCATTATCAAAAGCAGTGCCCTGTGTAGGGAATATGGTGCCATTTGGGATCCAGACCAAGAGAGAAGAGAGGTGTGTAAGAGAGCCCTGGCACCAGGAGGAAACTCATTATTCATTCACACATGTAAATATCAGCAGATTGTGTTCAGCAGGCGGGGTCGAGGAAACTCATTTACAGACGGTGGAGGAAACGCTGTCTCTTTGTCTGTCCGCCACCCCATAACGCCACACAATAATGTGTGTGTGTGTGTGCATGTGTGCGTGTGTATGTGTGTCATCTTCCGACCAACAGAGAGTGAGATGCCAGAGCTGTCAGTCAACTGAGGGACTGTAAGATGGCCTCTCAGTGGAACATCTGCTCATGCGGTTGAGCTGTGAAGTTGTTGAGGCTGTAGCTAGCCTAGCGGTCATGTGTGTGTCAAACCACCCCCCAGTTGAAGAGCATGCAGCACCGTTATACAATACAAGATGCTAAGGGGCATAGCAAGACGCTAAGATAATTCAAACGTAAGTAGCGTGCAGTAAATGGTTGAGAGTAGCAGTGTTCATAAAGCGTCTGAGTAGGAGCGCTGATCTAAGATCAGTTTCTCATGGACAGGGAGGATCTGATCCTAGATCAACACTCTTAAGCTAAGAAATCAGTAGGACTTTTTTGGGGTTCTACTGTTCTTATTTACAATGTGTGTAGTTCAGTGCTTGAACTGTTCTTGTCTATTAATGTTCTGTATTATGTGGTGTTTTGTGTGGACCCCAGGAAGTGCACCTGCTGCTTTAGCTAACAGGGATAAAATACGAAACAAATACTACATCTTCCACAGACAGCACATTTGTCTTGCTTCCACAGGATGAGTGAGAGAGAGAGAGGAGGTGAGAGGTAACGAAATGAGTCATCCTGTAGAGGCACATCCCTGCGATGTGAGATGACGTCAGGCAATGTTTACTCTGACGCCCGCCCCTTCCAGACCAGGCCATTCTCCTGGTAGAGACACTATTGATTGATTCTCTATAATGGAGTAAAGATGATCTCATTTATAGCCCAACACTCAAAGTAAACTTGACCTCATGTATCTTATTCATCCTGCCTTCCGCTGTGGACTTGAAATCCTCTGTCAGAGATTCATAGGGATCCATTTGTTATGCCGTCATGGGGGAAAGGGAAAGGCATCATTGAAAATTATTATAAAAAATAAAATAAAAATCATTCTAAAGAAATTTGATACAGTATATCATCATGTATGGCCAGGTGTAATCTTGGTGTAATATGGTGTAATAATGGTGTAATATTTAATAACCATTAAAATAGATGGCAGTCGAGCATATACCCAAGCAGGAGCAGTGCACAGGGTCTTTGAGCTTTGCTAGTAATGTGTGTTCACTCTTTGTAAATGGTTTATCTTTGTGTATCACATTGTAATCCCCATTGTGACGATATCTTTGATTATGACAGGTAAAAGCTGCAGGAGCAGCGAATTTGCTCTGGGGCTTCTGAGTAAAAACCAGAGCAATAACTGCCAGGTATACCTCTGTATGCAGATACGATGATAGCTACAAGACCTGCATGATGATAGAACAACATCATATCTTATACATGTATATCATATCAACAATGACCATGAAAAGCAATTTCACCTGTTTAAAAAAAAAAAGAATAATGCCCATAGCCATTGCACCAGCATAGCCAATTGGACATATGTCAATGTTGGGCTTGTCCAATTAGGTGCTACCTTGGGGGTTCCTCTGATCACATTGGGCCAGCTGAGGCCCTGTAGTCAATCTGACAGGGGTGAGGGGCGAAATGAGGGACGAGATGGGAGCTCAGACATGCATCCTGCCCAGGGATCCGCTCTCGCCCTTTCTCCCACTCCTCATTATCCTCTCCCTGGGTCGAAGGGAGTTGTCTGGTGGGGGGATGGGGAGCGTGGGGGTGTTAACCCAACACCCCTCCCAGGGGGACAACAAACAGATGGGACCTCTCTGCCTTCATACAAACCACTGCCAATGAAGATCCCCCCCCCCGCCTGCACCTCCCAACTGTTTCTAAATGACAACACTGTTTACGCAACAAGGAGAGAGGAGAGTCATGGGAGAGCCGAGGGATGGAAGAGTAGAGAGAGGTGCTGCTGGAGTGAGTCAATGGATACACACAGACACAAAGGACAGAGGAACAGATGATGTAGATTTATCCCTACGGCCCAGCTTATCCCATTGTACGTGATTGAGCATAGACGTTAGTATGTTAAGTTACGTTTGGTATGATTACATAAGACAGAAGGTTACTTAAGGCAAAAAATGAATGGTGGTTGGTTGGGGTGGTGGTATAACACGAACGTCTAGCAACCCAAAGGTTGCGTGTTTGTGTCTCATCATGGACAACTTTAGCATTTTAGCTAATTAGCAGCTTTTCAACTACTTAGCAAGTTAGTCTAACCCTAACCTTCACCCTTTTCGCTAATCCGTCGCGTAACCCTAACCTTAGCACTTTAACCTAACTCCTAACCTTAACCTTAACCCCTGACCCCTAACCCTCACGCTAACCCCTAGCTAACGTTAGTCACTAGCTAACATTAGCATTATCATCCTAGTTAACATTAGCCACAACATATTGGAATAACATATCGTACATTTTGCGAATTCGTAGCATATCATACGAATTTGAATTCACGTTCATATGCAAAATGGATGATGAACATCCACAAATTAATACATACCACACGAAACGTACCATATCATACTAAATGGAGTGTATCGGATTTACATACAGAATTATACAAAATGCTCTAAGACCAGGTTGCAGCAAGACATTTTTGTTGGAAAGCAACAGTTGGCCCAAGTTCAAGCACAAGCAATAGATGACGAACCCCCTATTGGATCATGATGATCTGGTGCTTGGCATCCAAAAACTATGAACCCGTGATATTACGTTGGTCAATGTACACTGTATTCATACAACAATGTATTGTTGCTTTATATTACATTTGTATTAGAATCAGGGTTCAGCCTTATTATGTTACAGTCATAGAATAACATTGAGAACACATTCAAGTGAATTATAGGATATCAATGGTTACAGTTATATCAACCATTGTCTTTTGATTGACAACTACTGTTAGATCGTAATGTACAAGTCTGTGTTGGACACAAATGTAAACTGTCATACGAATTAGCAGTGGTGTTAACTGAGTCTTCCTCCCCAATGGATTATCTTGATGAGGAAATTATTCATTAACATTGTCATTTACCACTGACGAGCCATCCCATCTGCCCACTCACCTGTCAGAGGGCCAGGAATCATGGGAAATGTAGTCATCCACCGGCTAGGTAATTAGAGAGCTACCACCTGCACCTCCTCTTCCTCTCCTCCTCCTCCTCTCCTCCCCTCTTCCAAGCCCAGACAAGCCTCGTTAGAGCTCACCTAGATGGTCTGGGTGTTGGGAAAAAAGCGCTAAATAAATATACTGTGGAAATCTGACACTAATTAGCATTTTTGGCCAAAACCCCTCGGAGGTCCATAGAGACAATGTCTATTGATTCACTGACTACATTTTAATTGTGTTCGTTAGATCTGGAAAACAAAAACAGATCAAAACACCTCAGCAATTGCATTTTAATGAACAGCCATTAACGATGCTAAATTGCTAGACTGGTAAACCCTATCCTAAGTTGGCTTGGAGGAGACAAAAAGAGGATGCAAGGATAGATCCACTAGAGTCAATGGCCAGTGTTAGCTAATGTCCTGTCAATGAGACTTCATTACGGTTACGCAAACAAGAAGACATCTCCAATCAATGTTTTTTTTTTCTTCTTTGATTTAGAGGATGCTTCCAGTAGAGACAGAGTGGACCTTGGGGAACCAGGGGGATAAGGAAGAGATGGTCTCCAGGGTGGGGTATGGTCTGTGGGCAGCTGTCAGGGAGGATGTGGGGGGTATTGTAAGGGGATGTGATTAGATGTGGCTGCTCAGAGGATTCCCTGGAGAACACTATCTATTTGGCACTGCATGGTGATTCAGACTGGTGATCCACAAAGAGACCAGTGATCCTCATCGACAACATGCATCTCTATCTTCTCTAGCATTGCAATTCAAATTTAAAGTCATCACTCTGTCACAGCCTAGAGATGCATGCACCACACACGTGAGGGTATCTACCATAACATTTTAGCATTTTAGCTAATTCTTTCCTCCCTATTATTGTCAATTAAGCACCTACTTAATATAGTAATCAATTCTAGACACATTTAGAGGTTTGTTGTCATGTCAAAATGTTACACTAACTTGAGTAAAATGAATGTGAAATATACAGTGCATTTGGAAAGTATTTGGACTCTCGACTTTTTCCACATTTCGTTATGTTACAGCCTTATTCTAAAATTATTATTTTTTAAATTATTTCCTCATCAATCTACACACAATACCGCATAATGACAAAGCAAAAACAGGTTTGTAGAAATTTGTAAAAAAACTAAAAAATAACTGAAATTTTACAGTTACATAAGCATTCAGACCCTTTACTCAGTACTTTGTTGAAGAACCTTTGGCAGTGATTACAGCCTCAAGTATTCTTGGGTATGACGCTACAAGCTTGGCACATCTGTAATCGGGAAGTTTCTCCCATTTTTCTCTGCAGATCCTCTCATGCTGTCAGGTTGGATGGGGAGTGTCACTGCACAGCTATTTTCAGGTCTCTCCAGAGATGTTAGATCGGGTTCAAGTCCGTGCTCTGGCTGGGCCACTCAAGGACATACAAAGACTTGTCCCAAAGCCACTCCTGTGTTGTCTTGGCTGTGTGCTTAGGGTTGTTGTCCTGCTGGAAGGTGAACATTCGCCCCAGTCTGAGGTCGTGAGTGCTCAGGAGCAAGTTATCAAGGATCTCTCTGTGCTTTGCTCTGTTAATCTTTCCACAACCCTGACTAGTCTCCCAGTCCCTGCCAGTGAAAAACATCCCCACAGCATGATGCTGCCACCACCATGCTTTACTGTAGGGATGGTGCCAGGTTTCCTCCAGATGTGACGCTTGGCATTCAGGCCAAAGAGATCAGTCTTGGTTTCATCAGACCAGAGAATCTTGTTTATCATTGTCTGAGAGTCTTTATGTGACTTTTGTCAAACTCCAAGCTGGCGGTCATGTGCCTTTTATTGAGGAGTGGCTTCCGTCTGGTCACTCTACCATAAAGGCCTGATTGGTGGAGTGCTACAAAAATGGTTGTCCATCTAGAAGGCTCTCCCATCTCCACAGAAGAACTATGGGGCTCTTTCAGAGTGACCATCGGGTTCTTTGTCACCTCCCTGACCAAGGCCCTTCTCACCCGATTGTTCAGTTTGGCCGGCGAGGACAGCTCTAGGAAGAATCTCGGAGCTCTACGAACAATTCCTTCGACCTCACGGCTTGGTTTTTGCTCTGACATGCACTGTCAACTGTGGGACCTTATCTAGGCAGGAGTGTCTTTCCAAATCATGTCCAATCAACTGAATTTATCACAGGTGGACTCATCTCAAAGACGATCAATGGAAACAAGATGCACCTGAGCAAATTTTTTATACATTTGCAAAAATAATAATTATTATTTTATTTCACTTTGTCATTATGGGTGTAGATTGATGAGTAAAAACATGAATTTAATACATTTTAGAATAAGGCTGTAACGTAACAAAATGCTGAAAAAATCAAAAACATTATTTCCGAATGTACTGTATGTAAAGAAGTCTAGACAATCTTCTTGAAGGTAAGTAATAAGAAGGGAATGAAACTATGGTGTAGTCAGTGGGAGGTATTTCCGACAGATTCTATAAATAGATTAAATAAAACTCAGATAAACTCACATATCACCTCCCACACTGCTGATCCACCTCCTCGGTTACGACATAGAAACAAGATCATTTCAACACTGAGTTATTCTCTGTGACTTTCTTAGCATGAGAAGTGTTGAGCATTTGAGAGAGAAAAACGGACCATAAACAAAACAAATTGGCTGCAGGCCGAGTGAATGAGTAATCTCTGTGGTAATTTAGACTCTATTTTTTTGATGATGAGAGGGCACTTTGGGGTTGCCAGATTTGTCATCAATACAGTGCAGGTAGGACTTTTTGGGTTGCCAGATTTATAGATAAGTTGTCGATACAGTGCAGTTAAGTGAATTTAATGAGTGTTTGTTTGCGTTTCCGCCAATAAGCTATCTCTAATGGAACAAATCCAGACGTGTGTACACTGAGATAAGAAACAGACGCTATAGCTGGTATATCTCCTTGGAGACTGGAAGGGATCCAATAATTATAAAGCTCAAACTCAGCCACTCTCTATACTAAGTCATGTCATCAGAGGATAATACAAACTGAATCCCACTGACAACCCCCCCAGATTTGTCATGTGAAACTTTTCATTTTAGTTGGGGTCATTAGGAAAGACACTCTCATCCAGAAAGACTTAAAGTAGCAATTAGTGTTACGTGCCTTGCTCAAGGTCACATTGGCAGATATTTTTTTTACCTAGATTCGAACCAACAACCTTTTGGTAACTGGCCCAATGCTCTTAACTGCTAGGCTACACGCTGCCCGGTCAAAGCTGGCTTCTAACAAACACAATTTGCAAGATACTGTCTGAAATTCCACATGTGAAATCATGTGAAGCCATGTGTTTTTGGAACAGTTCACATGATGATATTTCACATTAAGTTTCTCATGTGGATTTTAACAAAAAAATATAATAATAATTGTATTATTTATTTATATAGGAATGCCCATTGAAAGCAAAGCCCATTGAAACCATAGTCTCATTATCAAGGGTGCCCTGATCACAGTAATACAATAATAAATTACAATTAGGAAAGAAAACAGCGATCAATGTAAAATAATATCTAAATACAGCACAACATTTCTGAAAAACTGTCACGCCCTGACCTTAGAGATCCTGTTTATGTCTTTATTTTGGTTTGGTCGGGGTGTGAGTTGGGGAGGGTATTCTATATTCTACTATTTGTATTCTATTATTTGTTTTGGCCGGGTAGGGTTCTCAATCGGGGACAGCTGTCTATCGAAGCAGCAAGGAGGGTGGAGGCAGCTTGTAAAAGGGCCAAGGATTACACGGGGACAACGCTGGCACTAAAGACCGGAAGGCCACTCCCAAAATATATTTGGGAGGTTGGAGACATGAGCCAACTCCCGTGCTTGCCATGGCGGTCGTCGTACTGGTCAGGCACCGTGTTATGCGGTGGAGTGCACGGTGTCTACAGTACGCGTTCTTAGCCCGGTGCGCTACATCCCAGCTCCCTGCATCTGCCGGGCTAGGGTGAGCATCCAGCCAGAACGGGTTGAGCTAGCTCTGTGCTTGAGACCGCCAGTGCGCCTCCACGGTCCAGTGTATCCGGTGCCTCGGCCAAGGAAGAAGCCTCCCCAGCCTGGTGAGTCCTGTGCCTGCTCCCAGAGCCAGGCCTCGTGTGTGTCTCTCCACTCCAGTGATGATCCATGACAAGAAGCCTCCAGTGAGGATCCATGGCAAGAGGCCTCCAGTGATGATCCATGGTACGAAGCCTCCAGTGATGATCCATGGCCCGAAGCCTCCAGTGATGATCCATGGCAAGAAGCCTCCAGTGATGATCCATGGCAAGAAGCCTCCAGTGATGATCCATGGTACGAAGCCTCCAGCGAGTAGTTATGGCACGAAGCCTCCAGCGACGGTCTCCAGTCCGGGGCCCGCGACGAGAGTCCCCTGTCCGGGGTCGGCGACGAGGGTCCCTGCACCAGAGGTGCCACCAAAGTGGGGAGCGGGGTCTGCGTCCAGCACCTGAGCCGCCACCGCGGATAGATGCCCACCCAGACCCTCCCCTATAGGTTTAGGTTTCTACCAGAGTCCGCACCTTTGGTGGGGAGGGGGGGGGGGGGGGGGGTACTGTCACGCCCTGACCATAGAGATCCTGTTTATGTCTTTATTTTGGTTTGGTCAGGGTGTGAGTTGGGGTGGGTATTCTATATTATATTATTTGTATTCTATTATTTGTTTTGGACGGGTAGGGTTCTCAATCAGGGACAGCTGTCTATCGTTGTCTCTGATTGAGAACCATAATGAGGTAGCCCTTTTTTCCACCTGTCTTGGTGGGAAGTTGACTTTGTTTAGGGCACATAGCCTTTAGCTTCACGGTTTGTTTTGTAGTGTTTTCTGTTTTGTGTCTGCACCATACAGAACTGTTTCTTTTTGTTCCACTTTGTTATTTTGTTTCAGTGTTCAATTTGAATAAATAATAATGGACACATACCACACTGCACTTTGGTCCACTCCTTCTTCATGCAACGACGGGAGTTACAAAAAAGTTAAATTGCTACTGGTCCTCAATCAATTCTTTATGTCACACCTGCTCCCACTCTCCCTCCCTGGCACTCGAGGGAGCAAGGCTTTCCATCATTACGCACACCTGTCACCATTATTACGTGCATCAGCGCAATATTGGACTCACCTGGACTCTTTCACTTTGTTGATTGCCCCCTCTATATCTGTCTGTTCCTCAGTTTGTTCCCCATGTGAGCATTGATGTCGTTATGTTTTCCCCTGGCCAGACCCTGTTCTTGTTTGTTTCTTGTCTGTTATCCATTAATTGTTCACTCCCTGTACTTGCTTCTCATTTCCCAGTGTCGGACCTTACAGAATGCTGACACCACAACAGGGAGTTTTGTTTTTTGTTTCGGTTGGTGAAGTCGGGTCTGGGGCCGCTGCCGAAGGAACTGGGGGTGCATCAGCTGGCTCGTCGGGCTTCCACGCCTTAGCTGGCTCGGGAGGTTTCCTTGCCTCGGTTGGCTCAGCAGGCTTCCACCCCACGTCATGCCTCAGCCGGCTCGTCGGGCTCACACGCCTCAGCCGGCTCGTCCGACTCCTATGTCTCGGCTGGCCCGTCGGGCTTGCCCAGGTGGGCTACTGGGTGGCGCCCCTAGAGGGGGGGTAACTATCACGACCACTCCCACTTCGCCAGGCTGCCCATCCAAGATGTCGTAGCAGTGCAGATGTGTTTTGTTCGTCCTCTCGTGTACTTTTGTATTTTTCGTATTTTTTGTAAATATTTCAATTTTATTTTCAATCTCTTCTCCATTTTAGTTCAATTATACCTTACGGTAACCTGCCTCACCCAATGTGATACGGAACCGCTATAATTTTTAATTATTAGACCATTATAGCTAGAACCACCTAGCCATCAGAAGCTAACCAGCTAATTAGCTACAAGCTATTTAGTCATTGTTAGCCACTGCTAGCGGCCTTTACCTTCTGCACACATTCCAGCCCTTTTTATTGTTATTTTTTATTTTAAAAAATGGACTGTCTCTCCACTACAACGTCGGATTCCTGCCGTAAAACCTGGACCATCACTCCTGATCTTCACAGCTAGCTAGCACCCACTGAGTTACCCAGTACCGAAGCAATCCCTGAGGCCCACCTCCTGGCCTACTCAGTTGTTCATCCGGACTCCACCCAAACACGGCTAGAACACACTATTCCACCGGATCCTTGCCGTAAGCTCTGGACCTTGACACCGGATCACCGCTGCTACCGAGTGGCTATAGTGGCTAATGCCCCTGCCCCGAAGCTAGCACCAGTTAGCCGTGAGCCAGGTGCATCTCCAGGCTAGAAAACTAAATTACTACAACTACAACACCTCTTTCGCCAGCTGGCTTGTATCCTTAGTCGACATGTCGCCCCGCCTCACCACCACGACTGGTCTGCCAACGAATACTCCATCGGCTGTGCCTTCAACTGGCCTCCGTCGGAGCAGACGCTTCTACTAGCCCCGGGCTAATATCTGAGGATATGGCAGACATACGCCCCCTTTGGAGAGATTGGGTACCCCTAGTAAACTGGAAAAAAAATCTGTCAAAAATTGTTAATATATGCAAATAAAAATTATTATTGGATAGAAAACACTCTAAAGATTCTAAAACCGTTGGAATTATGTCTGTAAGTATAGCAGAACTCACAGGGCAGGCATTCTTCCAAACTAGTTTTTGTGGCCATGAAAGTTGGAGCAACTTTGACGTCATGGCCCCCACCCTTCCCAACCAGCTATGATTCTGCGGACACTTTCTATCTCTTCCGCTAGATGTCCTCTTTCATTAGGGCTTCAAACCGTTCAAATCGCGCGAGAATTGACCCTATGGGAGTGAAATTAGTGCGTGCCACGAGAGAATAGGCTGTGCGTATGGGCGCGAATTGGTCACAGCCATTCCTTTGTTTCCAGCACTGAAGAGAAGGGCAGACGATGGCCGATTGAATTGAAGTTTGTTTTGCACGTCTAAAACATCATAAAGCTTGCTTCTGCACTTAGTTTGACCTGTTTAGTCGACATATAATGTGTAATTTCGAAGTTTTGATGCGCAACTTATCCGGACCAGAGGACGTTTTGGGTGCATTTCAGCTGATGTTATTAGCAGTAGCTAATACAAAGACGCAAGACTTGAAACCAAACGATGTATTGGGTAAGTATGAAGCCTTCCAGAACATTCTGAACGAAGACCATCGAAGGTAAGGGAATATTTATGCTTAAATCTGTGTTTCTGTTGACTCCAACATTACGTGGAAATGTAGCTTGGAACTGAGCGCTGTCTCACAATATGGAATAGTGTGCGATTTCTGTAACGTTAAAAATAAATCTAACACAGCGGTTGCATAAAGAAGCAGTGTATCTTTCTAACTATATGTAGAACATGTATATTTAGTCAAAGTTTATGATGTCTATTTTACGTTATCTTGCCGCGCTACATAGATTTCCTGCGGGCGTTTTTGAGTAATTTCTGAAGGTGAACTCACTGTAAATGGACATTTATGGATATAAATGGCATATTATTGAAAAAAAAAAATATGTACTGTGTAATATGTCATATTACTGTCATCTGATGAAGATTTTCAAAAGGTTAGTGAGCGATTTATTTTTTAATCCTGTGTTTGTTGATTGCATGTTTTGGCTATTGAAATGAGCTGTGTCTGGTGGTGGTTTTACATATATATGTGCTATGTTTTCGCCGTAAACCATTTTAGAAATCTGACTTGCTGGCTAAATGAACAAGATGTTTATCTTTCATTTGAGCTATTGGACTTGTTAATGTGTGGAGGTTAAATATTTTTAAGAATATTTTTGCGTTCCATGCGCCACCGTTTCAGCTGCACGTGGGAGGGTTGATCCCCAATTGGGAACCAGTATCGTAGACAGGTTAAACGCTGTGTCGCCCGCATGCTAGCGTAGTAGCCTGTTCCATCTACTGCTTCCCCCTGGACCCTATGATCACTTGGCTACATAGCTGATGCCTGCTGGACTGTCCATTAATCACGGTACGGTGAAGGTACGGTGGGATTCGAAATGGTCAGTGATCTGTTTATTAACATGGCTTTCTAATACTTTAGATAGGCATGGCAGGATGGATATAGGTCTGTAACAGTTTGGGTCTAGGGTGTCACCTCCTTTGAAGAAGGGGATGACCGCGGCAGCTTTCCAATCTTTAGGGATCTCGGACGATATAAAAGAGAGGTTGAACAGGCTGGTAATAGGGGTTGCAACAATGGCGGCGGATAGTTTTAGAAAGAGAGCGTCGACACTTGCTTTTCGTCTCCCAGCGTCAGTCCTTACACTTTAAATTGCCCGAGCGGCACCAGAACATCCAATTGTAAGGATTTTTAAAAATTATTTTTGTAAATTGTTCCAGCAGGGAGGTGCATTAAAAATAAAATTGGATTTACCTAATTCGGTGGAGACCCGAGGAACCTCATGAGTTAACCAAAGTTTGGTAACTCATCTTTATATACTTCAACAACAAAGTTAGGTAAGTCTGAAGCTTGGGTTGTCGAGCATTGTAAACAAAAAGGGAATAGTGAAGTGATCTATGTGATGACTACTAAAACTGTCACCTGTTATAAAGTGAAGGGCGCTATGGTAGACGGCATCCATAGGTTTAAGAGTAGTTGCTCTGCATTCTGGTATATGGTGTCACCATAGTCAAGAATTGTCAGGAAAGTTGACTATGTTATCTGCTTACTGCTGAAAAAGCAAGATCTACAGTATTTCAAAAAAATAAACCCACTTTAAATCTTAGCTTTTTAACTGGCTCATCCGTATGTTTTCAAAGTGAAATCCTTGTCACTCCAAATGCCTAGATATTTATAGGCGGGAACCCAATCGATGGGAGAAGCATGAATAAATATGTAGTCCATCTGAAACAAAAATGAAACCAATCAGGGCTTTTTGTAAGGCAACAAAGTCAGATTGCAGTTCTAACAATGCCTGATCTACAGTTGGGTCAGTGGGATACATAACAGTATTGTATGTTGTGATGTACAGCAGGTCAGCCCCCAGGGGGAGACTCGTCGAGGCCTGGTGACACACGGAGTATATATCACGAGGCGATGGCTCCCTCTGCTGGACGTGTCAGGTCTCGACCGGCTCTCCGCTCAGGTTCTTCAGCTGGCCCACACCCGAGGCCATTCCACTACGGGCGGCGGTATCCAAGGGAATCGCCCCGGAGCTGTTCCATCTCTTTAGCCGGGTGGGCATCCCGAACGAGATCTTGACAGACCAAGGTATGGAGTTTATGTCCCGACTCGTGAAAGATTTGTGTGCCCTCCTGCAGATCAAGCAGATCCAGACCTCCGTTTTTCACCCGCAGACGGATGGGCTTGTCGAGCGCTTTAATAAAATGCTCAAACAGATGCTGCGGAAGGTCATCGAGAAGGACGGGAAGAACTGGGACCAGCTACTACCCCACCTAATGTTCTCAATCCGAAAATCCTCCACTGGATTTTCCCCGTTCGAACTCCTCTACGGGAGGAGGCCACGTTGCCTACTGGACCTCGCAAAGGAGGTGTGGGAAGCCCAACCGACCCCATTACGCAGCGTGGTAGAGCGCGTGGAGAAAATGAGGGAGCGGATGACAGCTATATGGCCCAGGTCTACAATCGGGGAGCCCAGCCCCGAGAATTCCAGGTGGGAGACAGAGTGCTCGTCTTAATCCCCATGGCCGAAAGTAAGTTCCTGGCAACATGGCACGGACCATACGAGCTGGTTGAGAAGATGGGACCTATCAATTACTGCGTATGGCAACCAGGGAGACAGAAACCTCAACAGATTTACCACGTCAACCTGTTGAGGAAGTGGCACGAGAGGACAGCCTTGGCCATGTTATGGTCTGGACCCAGGACGCCAATGGGACCAATGGTGGTTCCGAGCAATGAGGACCTCAACCCGGCCCAGAAGCAAGAGCTCAGGGAAATGGTCGATCGGAACACGGAGGTGTTCTCTCAGAAGCCGGGCCGCACGACCCTCATTGAACACCACATCCGTACCCGGCCCGGCGAAACAGTAAGAAAAAGGCCATATCGGATTCCGGAGGCCCGAAGAAAGGCTGTCATGCAGGAAGTGGATGCTATGCTGAGGATGGGGTCGTTGAAGAGTCCCACAGTGCATGGTGCAGCCCCATCGTGTTGGTGCCCAAACCGGACGGTAGCCTCCGCTTCTGTAACGATTTCCGTGGGGTGATTAAAATCAGCTTGTTCAACGCATATCCCATGCCGAGGGTGGATGAGCTCATTGACTGATTGGGAAAGGCCCGGTACATCAGCACCCTTGACCTGACCAAAGGATATTGGCAGGTACCGTTGGCAGCCTCCTCCCGGGAGAAGAAGGCGTTTTCGACATCAGACAGGTTGTCTCAGTACCGGGTGCTCCCGTTCGGTCTCCACGGAGCCCCGCCCACATTCCAACAGCTGATGAACAAACTACTTAGACCATACCAGCAATACGCAGCAGCCTATTTGGATAACATCATCATCCACAGCCAAGGTTTGGAACAGCCTTGACGAGCCTCCAGGCGGTGCTGGACGCGCTCAGACAAGCTGGGTTGACTGCGAACCCCAAGAAGTGCAAACTAGGTTTCGAGGAGGTGGAGTACCTGGGGTATTTGATCGGACAGGGGAACATCAAGCCCCAGGAGAGGAAGGTTCACGCGGTCCGTGACTGCCCGTTCCACGCACCAAGACACAGGTCAAGTCTTTCCTGTGCCTGGCAGGATACTATAGCCGATTTATCCCCAACTTTGCGGCTATAGCTTCCCCCTCACCGATCTAACCAGGGCCCGACTCCCGAATACAGTGAAATGAACAAACGAGACAGAAGCGGCATTCAGCCGCCTGAAGGAAGCACTGTGCTCCCATCTGATTCTCGTAACGCCCAATTTACAGGTACCGATGGTGGTCCAGACGGATGCGTGTGATACGGGACTAGGCGCTGTTCTGTCCCAGATACACAATGGGGAGGAGCACCCCATCATGTACATCAGCAGAAAGCTGGTTCCTAGAGAGAAAAAGTAGGCCATTGTTGAGAAAGAGTGTCTAGTGGTGAAGTGGGCGCAAAACACTCTCAAGTATTACCTGTTGGGTACCCACTTCACCCTGGTCACGGACCATGCTCCCCTGGTCTGGATGGCCAGGGGAAAGGACACAAACAATCGGGTTACCAGGTGGTTCTTGTCTCTTCAACGCTTCTCTTTTTATGGTGTGCACAGGTCGGGGAAGAAGCATGAAACGCAGATGCCCTATCGAGAAGGGAGACGTACGTTGCACTGACGACAGGCCCCTCCCTGGGGGTTGGCGTACAGCAGTTCAGCCACCAGGGGGAGACTCGTCGAGGACAGACGGAGTCTACATCACGAGGCGATGGCTTCATCTGCTGGCAATGTCAGGTCTCGACGGGCTCTCCGCTCAGGTTCTTCAGCTGGCCCACACCCGAGGCCATTCCACTACGGGCGGCGGTATCCAAGGGAATCACTCGGGAGCTGTTCCACCTCTTTAGCCGGGTGGGCATCCCAAACTAAATCTTGACAGACCAAGGTATGGAGTTTATGTCCCGACTCATAAAAGAGTTGTGTGCCCTCCTGCAGATCAAGCAGATCCGGACCTCCGTTTTTTACCCGCAGACGGATGGGCTCGTCGAGCACTTCAATAAAATGTTCAAACAGATGCTGCGGAAGGTCATCGAGCAGGACGGGAAGAACTGGGACCAGCTACTACCCCATCTAATGTTCTTCTGGATGTGCAAGGTCTCGACGGGCTCTCTGCCCAGGACTATTTGGGGTTGATTGGGGAGTTGGTGAGTAATCAAGGGCTGATTGCTCACCAGCTGTACAAGCCCCATAAAGCTGCCAGAAGGGCAGCACACAGGGGAGGACTGGGGGAAGTAAGGTGACTTCCGTGTAGTTGGAGAAGCTGCCCGAGCTAAGACGAGGGAGTTTGAGTTTGTGTGCCCGACAGGACAGGCAAGACCCAGACCCCAGAAGGCAGTATCCCAGAAAGGGTCTCATGGGGAGACCTATCCTATCCTTTTCTTTTGATTTATTATTTAATAAACACCCTTGAAACCGAGCTAATCATACTCTGTCCGCGTCTGATCTGTGTAAACTTCTTGACCCAACCCCCTGGTCTGCCACAATGTATACAGATGAATATTACAAGTTTTAACAGATAGACCAATATTATTTCTAGAAATAGTAATAGCCAGGACACTAGACTTAACACCATCAGAAATAACACATTGTGTCCTGTCTGACAGATAATTCTCAATCCTCTTGCAAGAAGCCTGATCCAGGCCTATTTCAGTCAACCTTTGAATGAGAATGTGATGGTCAACATTGTCGAAGGCCTTGGAAAGGTTTATAAATAAGGCAGCACAATGATACTTATTATCTTAAGCAATGTTAACACATTATCTAGAACAAGTGTAGCCGCTGAAACAGTGTTATGTCCAGGTCTAAAACTGAATTAGTGCAAATAAAAAAAATTGAGCGAGAAGTAAAAAATGTTCTTAGCTGTGAGTTGGCCAGCGATTCTTAAATGCAAGATCATTTGGAAATTGGACAGTAGTTATCAAAGCAGAAGGATCTATTCCTTTATGTAGGAGAGGACGTGCCACTTTCCATATCTTAGGGATAACGGCAGAAACAACTGTCGTTAAAAATATAGGTAAATGGTTCTTCAATAAGTGGGGTAGAGGGGTCAAGAAAGAAGGGATCAACTGAATCAGCCCCCATGGATTTTTTTTTTTACATCAATCTTCAGCAAAGCACTTAGTACATCATAGACATCAAATGGTGTATGACTCAAGTATGAGTCTGTCAGTGCATCATTCTCAAGAATCTGTTTGGAGTTGACTGAAAGTTGAATGAGATTACTTTTCAGAGACTATCCTTTCAAACAGGCGGGGAGCAAAAAAGCACCACAAATGTATTTTCTTTTTTCTGGTAAGGGTTCAGAGGCTGTCAAAACCTGCTGGGGCTACGAGAGGGGGGGGGGAGTTTTGTTTCAAAGATTTGACCACTTTCCAGAAGTTGGCTGGATTACTACGACTCTCGATACAGAATTTAAGAAATATGTTGATTTTGCTTTTCTAACCAGAGATAGACATATATTTCTCAAATGTCTGTAGGACTGCAAATCAGACGTAGAATCAGTCAGTCTAAGCTGATTTAGCCCAAGCTTCCTGTAATTTCTCTGCGTGAACCTAGGATTATATCTGTCTTTTATCCTTAACCTTTTGCATGGCGCATGATTATCTGCAATTAAGGGCCTGATCCAAGTCAGTGATAGTTGACACAACCCACCAGTCACTCAACCCCAGCTCAGACAAAACATTTTGCTCATTCAATTCGTAAATGTATCTTTGTAATAATGTGTAAGACATTTTTTTTGTATCTTAACATCTCTTATGCAGGCAATGGGACAATGGTCACTGAACTCATGAGCAAATATCCCATTGGCTGTAAACATCTAAGGGGCATTTGTTAGAATAATATCTAAAATAGTAGATTTTTCATGGTCTTTAAAGTTGGGGCGAGTTGGTTTAGTTATCAGCTGAGTTAGATTTAGCTGAGTAAAATATATTTATTTTAGCCTATCAGATACCCATCCAGATTAAGATCACCCACCATTAATAATTCAGATTTAGTTAAACAGCAGGTCAGACAATTTGCTCAGAGCACATGAGAGGCTGAGGGAGAGCGATAAATTCCCACTAAGTTCAAATGGGCATTATTTCCAAGGCCCACATTTAGGAGTAGACAATAAAAATGCTTAGGGACAAAGGTGGTAATGTAACGTTCTGGGTGTAGTGGGTGAGAAGTCAGGCGCAGGAAGCAGAGTTCAGGGTAGTGCTAATTGAATGCACAAAACGGCGAACAAAAGCCAACCCCATGAAAAACACAGGGCGTACAACAAAACAAACGCCCCAAACACGGGGACTTAAACTGTCCAGCAAAACCCACGAAATGGGAAACACGTAACCCACAGACGTGCACACAAGTTACACAAAACAATCCCGCACAAAACACAGAGCAGGCGGGCCGGCTGGCTAATAAAGCCCAACTAATCAGCAAATACACAACAGGTGTAACCAATAAACAGACAAGGAGGGGGAGGAAAGAATCAGTGGCAGCTAGTAGGCCGGTGACGACGACCACCGAGCGCCACCCGAACGGGAAGGGGAGCCACCTTCGGTAGGAGTCGTGACAGGCAATAGATACAGACACATTTTAAGTTGCTCTTTATGAACAGTATATGATGAAACCCCCTCCTCTACTAACTCTGCCTGATCTAAAAACAGTCTGAGACACATCGGAGTCCAGAATAGACTTCTTTAACCAAGATTTAGTTGTAACCAGAATGTCTGCGTTGGTTTGAGAAGTCAGAGTTACAATAAAATCCATTTTCCAAATCAAACTTCTGGCATTTACATGAATCAGCCCAAGGCCCCAGCTGCGGGATTTCAGATCAAACGGCATCTCTGATACGAACATGCCATGTTAGAAAATACCACGGCTTAAATTGGAATAGATACAAGATTGCCTAGAACTGAACCATTAGGCGTACGCCTTGAACGAGGATGTGGATTAAGACGAGTCAATGAGGGTTACCTGTTGTGGTCAAGGACTAATATCCCATCATTTTTGTAGTACATCTACAATATTAGCACTCAGCGTTTCACATAAGGTCCGATTTGTAGTTTCATGGTTCCATGGTTTCATGAAATTCTGCATCCCCACGTTGTCACATTTATTTCACGAGATCATGTTTTCACATGTTTGGTTTCATGGAATCACATGTTGCTTTTACTTATTGTCACATGTTATCACATTAACTTCGCATAACATCACAAGTGGTCATATGTCATCCCGTGAGATCATGTGATCACAAACATGTGAAATGTATGTGGTTTTTCTGTAAGGGAGCGGTTGCTGTGTATGGATGGATATCGATTATTCAATCTATCTACAAATGTAGGATCTTAATTTGAGCAGTTTCTCACAGCAGGAAAATGTTCCTGTCACAACAGGAAATGTAAATTATTGTGTGGATTATATATTAATCAACATTTTTGTTGGGGTCATACATTATTTGTTAGGACATTTTTAAGTTGAAATTACAAACTTTAGAAGCCTTATTAAACATTAAATAGACTACAAGTTTGCATTTCCTGCATTTTCTGCAACAAAAGGGTGATCAAATTAAGATCATACACCTGTATATTGAAGGGCTGGAAAGACATAGATTAAATCAGATTCATTGTACTTAACCTTTAACAGTCAAAGCTAGCCTTTGCTCCCAGGCGTTGCTTACGAAGGTGAGGTAAAAGCCTACCACAGAGGCTTAAGCTCTCCTAACGAATGAAGTTCGTAAGATACAAAGATAGTATATAGTGTATGCTATGTGTGGATGGATATTGATCTAATATGAATCCAGTTTTGATAAATTGTCTGAGAGAATAGAAATAACAGAATGGAACGCCACAGAATCCATCTCTCTGACAAAGACTAAATATAGACTTCAGTTCCACTGTCACAGGTAGATTTATTACCCGGCTGCATGTTTTCTGCTTTCTAAATGTCGGGCTGCCATGCAGGCGTGGTGGCGTTACGGAATCCTCTTCTGACTGACAAGTCAACAGACTGTTGCTAGGCAACCACTAATCAAACCCCCTCGGCATGCCTCAGCGTATTTTTTTCTATTGAGCGTTGAACTCAAATTAGTTTTGTTTAACTTTCTTTAAAGCAGCAAGTAGTTGCACTGCTGAGACCCAAGTAAAATTTTGAGGGACTTTGAAATGTAATTATACACAGATAGCGAGTGTGATGATGCCTAAATATGAAATATAAACTCAGATATTCCAACTTGCCAGGTTGGAGTTGGCACCAAATGTCTTTATGTGGTGCAAAAGGTCACCTTTTTCATCAAGGGCACCGTTAATGAGCTAACGTTAATAATTAATGACTGAGTTTGGGGTGGGGGATGGGGAGAGATGCATAATAGTACAATTAATCTACATTAGACTCATACCTTTGAGTTGGTTGTTCAAGCTAGACAATGGCATATGGTGTGTTTAATTCAGTTTTCTTGTATACAAGCCACAGGCCAAATGAATGAACTGAATTGAACTGAACAATACGTTGGACTCATGGATTCTCAATTTCTTACTGTTGCTGAAGAATACATTTGTTGTGGGCATACAGTGCTGTTTACAGCATGGATCGAGAGTGCTAAGGGTGAGGGGTGTGAAACAGCAAAATCTGATTTTATGACTTTGAGGCTGTGCCAGCTAGAGACCACTCTGCAGTACTGCCTCCAGAATAATGTTCATGAGGAAAAACGCTAACCTGTGAACAGAGCACAGGCCACTTTACGGAAAATGAGTCAGATAATTTTTCCTGTTTTGTGTCAAAGGGATTTCAACCAAGATGGAGAGAGAGGAGAATTAAAAATTAAAAAAACATTTTTTCTACTCTAGACTACCTCGTTCCTAGTTATATTTATACTGTACACTCAAATAAGGAAATGCCCTAGTTTGGGTACAGCATCCGGACTGTGAGAGATGGAGGAACTCCTATGTCTTCTCTTCCCACCCAGGAAGAGAGGAAGAGGACGTTGTATCCAGAGGCTTCACAAAAAGAGACAGCCTGGGAGGTGTTCTGTGCCGCGATGTGACTACCTTAAATAAGAGGTGGGGTGAGGTGGGGCCGACATGGGAGGGAGCTGATCCGAGACACCTTTCAATGTCCATGTCTCCCCTGACAGAACATTCAAAGCGCATGTCAGGAAGCATCAATCCCACACCATAATATAACTTAACCTGGAGGTAGCTAGGAGGCTGCTCATCTCGACAGGGAAGAGGGAGATGTTACGAGAGAGAGAGAGAGAAAAAGAGAGTGAAAGAGAGAGAAAGATCAACAACAAGTATAAGGTATAGGTGAATGAGTGTTAGGTGGAAGAACCTATTCAACACACAATCTAGCATTTCTTTAACAACAGATATAGCAAAATTATAATAGACATAACACATCAGATCTCTCCCTTTCAGGGTATAATTAAAGCCTGGGCGTTTGTCCGTAGCCTCTGGGCAGAGTTCAAAGAGAGAAAGCCAATGCCTTGATAATGTGTTCATCTGACTGTTACATTAGTTTTGATCTCTGCACCTGTAGCTCAGTGCACAGTGATTGAGTAGGATTCCAATTACATTTTACACCATTTAAATCAGGAATTTGGGAGTTTTTTGAGAGCTCTGGTTTAGGGTCGATAGCATGCAGTCACAGCTCACTGCAATCCCATACTCTGTCCTTTCCTCAACCCTCTCAACTGTAGCTCTGGCTGAGTCACAAAAGGCTCCCTATAGTGTACTACTTTTTACTAGAACCCACTGAACAAAAATATAAAATCAACATGCAACAATTACAGTTCATATAAGAAAATCATTCAATTGAGATATTCATTAGGCCCTAATCTATGGATTTCACATGACAGGGGATACAGATGTGCATCAGTTGTCACACCCTGATCTGTTTCACCTGTCTTTGTGCTTGTCTCCACCCCCTTCCAGGTGTTGCCAATCTTCCCCACTGTCCCCTGTGTATTTATATCTGTGTTCTCTGTTTGTCTGTTGCCAGTTTGTCTTCTTTGTCAAGTCATTTAGCGTTGTTGTATCAGTGCCTGCTTTCCCCCAGTCTCTCTTTTCTCATTCTCCTGGTTTTTGACCCTTGCCTGTCCTGACCCTGTACCCACCCACCTGACCACTCTGCCTGCCCCTGAGCCTGCCTGCCTGCTGTTCTGTACCTTTACCCCACCTCTGGATTACTGAACTCTGCCTGACCTGACCCTGAGCCTGCCTGCCATCCTGTACATTTGCCCCTTTTGCTGCAAAAAACATTGTTACTTTGACACAGTCTGCATCTGGGTCTTACACCCTGATCTTTTTCACCTGTCTTTGTGATTGTCTCCACCCCCTTCCAGGTGTCACCCATCTTCCCCATTATCCCCTGTGTATTTATATCTGTGTTCTCTGTTTGTCTGTTGCCAGTTTGTCTTCTTTGTCAAGTCAACCAGCGTTTTTGTGTCAGCGCCTGATATCTGTTGGTCACAGATACCTTAAAAATATCAAAAAATCAGTCAGTAACTCGCATAGAGTTGGTCAGGCTGTTGATCATGACCTGTTGAATGTTGGTACCACTCCTCTTCAATGACTATGTGAAGTTGCTGGATATTGGCGCAAACTGCAACACTGTCGTACAGTGAGCGTCGATTCAGAGCATCCCCAACATAGTCATCTGGTGAGTATGCAGGCCATGGAAGAACTGGGACATTTTCAGCTTCCAGGAATTGTGTTCGTTGTCCGCAGCTTATAACTGCTCATACCATAACCTCACTGCTACCAGCAAACCGCTTTTCCACACAATGCCAAACACGCTGTCTGTTGAATCTGGGATTCATCCGTGAAGAGCACACCTCTCCAGCGTGCCAGTGATCATTGAAGGTGAACATTTTCCCACCGAAGTTGGTTATGACACTGAACTGCAGTTTGGTCAAGACCCTGGTGAGCGCGACGAGCACGCAGATGAGCTTCCCTGAGATGGTTTCTGACAGTTTGTGCAGAAATTATTAGGTTGTGCAAACACACAGTTTCATCAGCTGTCTGGGTGGCTAGTCTCGGGTGAAGAAGCCGGATGTGGAGGTCCTGGGCTGGCGTAGTTACACATGGTCTCCGGTTGTGAGACCGGTTGGACTCAAATTCTCTAAAACTACAATGGAATACGGCATTTGGTAGAGAGATTAACCTTTAATTCTCTTGCAACATTTCTGGGGGAGATTCCTGCAGTCAGTATGCCAATTGCACGCTCCCTCAAAACTGAGACCTTGGCATTGTGTTATGTGAAGAAACTGCACATTTTAGAGTGACCTTTTATTGTTGCCAACACAAGGTGCACCTGTGCAATGATCATGCTGTTTAATCAGCTTCTTGATATCCCACACCTGTCAGGTGGATGGATTATCTTGGCAAAGGAGAAATGTTCACTAACAGGGATGTAAACAAATTTGTGCACACCATTTGAGAGAAAAAAACTTTTTGTGCGTATGATAAATGTTGTGCATCTTTTATTTCAGCTCATGAGACAAACACTTTACATGTTGCGTTTATATATTTGTTCAGTGTATATAAGGAATAGGGTGCAATTTGGGACGTAGCCAAGTATATGTAAGCTGTCCGAATTTGTAACGGATCAGGTTTGGAATGGTTTTATTTGTCAAGCGCTGCTTGTTTGTGTTTAAGGTGTTAACTCTCAGGATGTGTGGGCCTCTCTGTGTGTGTGGGCCTCTCTCTGTGTGTGTGTGTGTGTGTGTGTGTGTGTGTGTGTGTGTGTGTGTGTGTGTGTGTGTGTGTGTGTGTGTGTGTGTGTGTGTGTGTGTGTGTGTGTGTGTGTGTGTGTGTGTGTGTGTGTGTGTGTGTGTGTGTGTGTGTGTGTGTGTGTGTGTGTGTGTGCTTCAAGCCCTACCCTAGCCACATCACACATCGCCGCTGATGTGCGTGTTTACACCTCCACCCACGCACTGCCTCGTGGGGAATTAGCACGGCAAAAAATACAAAACTGTCAAAGCAACGCAGTGTCTGCAATTAAACAGAAAACACAAAGCTTAAGATTTTGGGTAAATGAAAAGTGGCAATACTTCTTCTCTTGAGAGTGCAAAGTTGAAGTGGAAACATCTGATGAATGATTAATAGGCAAATGGCTATCAATATTCTAGGAGCTGAGGTCTGTTTAATTCTTGATCAGATCTGCGGTTATACTTCCTGACTGTGCATGGGCTGGTTGCATACATAGTCTAACATGTTCTGGGCTCATGTAAGAAAGGCTTTAATGAGGAAACCACAGAGCTTTGATTTCTATAATTCAGTCACCTAAGGATGTATGGGGATGCAGAAGGTTCCATGTTGGATCAAATTCAATGACTAGCAGCAGTATTTTAATACATGCAGTAGCATTCTTATCTATTCTGGCTCAAAACTACACAGATGCCCATTTACTTCTTGTTAAATTGTGAAACCTCTTGTACAGTCTTCTGACAGGTATGGAAGATAGAAATGACAGTCTAAATAGATAGAGAGATCTAACTTTATGTGTTCGTACTTGAGCATGACTGAGGGCCTATCTTAGCCCATTTCATCATGTCTATTTACCGTGTCTGATCCACCATATACGAAACATTGAACTAGAGCAAAATGAATTAATACGGCATCTATTCAAATGTTAGAAATGAGCATTTCCAATCATTGTCAAGAGGAAAGTCTAAGCACATTGTTGTGACAGTCTCTCCATACATTTTCTCTTTCTCCAAATGGTAACTTTTCTTTGACCCCAAGCAATTGCTTAGCTTACAGTTCCGGACATGTCTACTGTTGCCTACTTTTACTGTTCCGTTGAGTGATTAGTTATTAAGAGTACATAGAATAATAGAAATGCCAGAAAGCTGGGTGGAATTGCTCACTGTTTTGATTAACTGTTGGTATGAACCGTCTTTTGTGCCCGAAAAAAAACAACGTAAAAGCATAATGACATATTGTGGCAGAGAGTATTAATCTCAAGGCTAAACACACCATGTTTGACCACAGTGACGGAAGTACAGATGTATGATCGTAATTTGATCCCTCTTTTGTTGCTGAGAATTTTTCTGCAAGGCAGGAAATGCTAACTTTTTGTGAAGCTGAGTTTTACAAAGCTTCTAAAGTTCGTCATTTCTACTTTGACATTTCAAACTTGCGCTGAAGAAAAATTGATCAGCCCCAACAAAAATGTCCATTAATTATAATCCACATGATAATTCACATTTCCTGTTTGCTGCAGGATTATTTTCCTGCGGTAGCAAACTAGCTCAAATTAAGATCCTACATCTGTAACAGTACAGTCTCACTGTGTAACACTAACATCACGTTTTATAAGTAGCCTATAGATACAGTACATTTTCAGTGTTGTCCCTGCCAGGTTCCCTGTCAGGATTTACAGAAGATACTACAAGCCACAAGAGAATAAACAGCCAGGTCTTCCAATAAGAATCAGGCCAGGATTCAATTCCAACCAAGGAAGACATTGTAGCATGGTGACATTTACAGGTAATTTCCGATTGAGCGGACATCTGCAGTGTTTACTTTTAATGTTTTCTCTGCGTCTGCGATAACAAATGGGGCATAGCCGAAAATGGGTGATCTTACTGAATCTAGGCCTTATTGTGTTTGAAAGATTAGTGGAATCTGTGTGGGTAGCTGGACAGGTAGGATGACTGACAGTGAAGGTGACAGAGAAATGGATGAGACTGGGGCAGGAATTCCTTTAACCATAAAGTGGTATATTTACTGAGTAGTCTGTGGTGGATTCATGGACGCACAAAACTTCTGGATCAGACGGAATTAAGGAAGAGAAAGCAGCGAGATCAGGCGATGGCAATTTCCTCCTTTTATGGAGTTGAAATCTGTCTGACATTTCCACCTGACCTAATTAAAGCGCCCCTGGCACAGCTGAGTAAGTGGCAATGAATTAAAGGATTATTCCACCAACTCCATGGGCCTTTTCTACAGCCACCCCGGAAATGTGAAATTCCACACTCCTCAAAAAAGGCTCATTGCTCCCCATCCTCTGGACGAGGAATTAGTCGGGCAACTGGCCGGATACATGTCCAGTTCTTCACCTGGATCTCCACTGATCTAACACGACCATCGGTCCCAGGCATGGTCTTAGTGATACCGCCCACCGGCCAGGAGGCTCAAGGCAGCTGAGGGTCCACCATCATTACTACTTGGCCAGTTTCCATGCTGGCCATTTCTCTCTGCCATTTCCCTCTGTGCTGTTGACTTGGTAGGTAATCCCGATTGGTCAGCAAAAATGGTCAGCTAAGATCTGGCTGTGTCGCCACCGGCGTCTGCCAACGAGGTTGGTATCAGCATACATGGCTTGAGGAAGTGACGCATCTCGGCGTCCCATCAAGAGCATATTCGGTGTAACCGGATCGGGGTCAGCGATGTCTGCAGAGAGATATCCCAAGGGTTTGGAGTTCAGTATCCCTTCCACCTCTATCAGGAGGGTCCTCAAGACAGTTTCAGTGACAGTTTGGTCCCCTAGTACGACTCGTAAGGCCGTCTTTACAGATTTGATCTCTCGCTCCCAATGTCCTCCAAAATGAGGAGCTCCTGGCGGGTTAATTTTGATGAGATTTGTTGGTCCATCAGCTGATCCTGGAGGCTGGGTTCCATGGCTTGGAAGGCTTCCTCCAATCTGGAGGAATTGCCTGCCTTGAAGTTCGTACCTCTGTCAGCCAGGATCTCATAGGGTTTCCCCCGTCGGGAGTAGTGTCTCTGCCATGAGGGAGATGGGTATAGAAGCCACCCCATCTGAGATCTGGTTTGTGGTGGCGATCAGATCCGGCAGTGTTTGGGATTGTGCTAGGTCAGGGAGAGCTGCTGTTGGTTCGGTAGAGATGCTGTAGCATTGGGCGGACTTCCGTAACTCATGAGCTTCAGTTGGTTGTGAATCCCCCTTTGGACAGGAGATTCCGTACTTTATCAAGGAGTGCTTTCGCTTCAGCCGTGGATGGGATGCTCAGTAAGCAGTTATCCACATAGAAGGCATTTTCCACTGAATCCCATACCTCTGGGTCACTGTCTGGGTGCTCCCGTGCGTGTCTCTGCAGAGCGTATATGGCACAACAAGGATTGCAGGTGGTGCCACATGGGAGTACTTGCCATTCATAGATGGTGGGCTCTGCGTCTCATTCCATATCTCGCCAGATGAACCGGAGCAGTGTTGTGTCGGTTAGCAGTGTCTTTTATACTGATAACAAGTTCAAACAGATGCCATTAATACAGGTAACGAGTGGAGGACAGAGGAGCCTCTTAAAGAAGAAGTTACAGGTCTGTGAGAGCCAGAAATCTTGCTTGTTTGTAGGTGACCAAATACTTATTTTCCACCATAATTTGCAAAGAAATTCATAAAAAATCCTACAATGTCATTTTCTGGATTTTGTTTCTCATTTTGTCTGTCATAGTTGAAGTGTACTTATGATGAAAATTACAGGCCTCTCTTATCTTTTTAAGTGGGAGAACTTGCACAATTGGTGGCTGACTAAATACTTTTTTGCCCCACTGTATGTTGTCCACCCAATCAAAGGATCAGATAATTAATCTAGAACTGAAACCATAAACTACAACTAGCAAGCACTGCAGTGCATAAAATGTGGTGAGTAGTTGATTCAAAGAGAGAGAAAGACAATAGTTTATTAATTTATTCAAAAATGAAGGAGAAGCAAGAGAGAGAGAAAGTGAGTGTCATTTTTTTCAGTTTCACTTACTTAGCTAGCAAATGCAGCAGGCTAGTTTAGTTACTCAAACACCTGGATTAAACATATGGATGCTATGTTAGCTAGCTGGCTATCAAATCAAATGAATGCGCAGGTGTAGACCTTAACATGAAATGCTTACTTACAAGCCCTTAACCAACAATGCAGTTCAAGAAATAGAGTTAAAAAAATATTTATTAAATAAACTGAAGTATTTTAAAAAAAATAACACAAGAACATTACAGAACAATAACGAGGCTATATACAGGGGGTACCGGTACCGAGTCAATGTGCGGGGATACAGGTTAGTTGAGGCAATTTATAAAGTGACTGCATAGATAATAAACAGCGAGTAGCAGCAGTGTAAAAATAAAGGGGTGGTCTTATGGCTTGGGGGTAGAAGCTGTTAAGGAGCCTTTTGGGCCTAGGCTTGGCACTACGGTACCGCTTGCCATGCGGTAGCAGCAAGAACAGTCTATGACTTGGGTGACTGGAGTCTTTGACAATTTTTTGGGCCCTCCTCTGACACCACCAAGTATATAGGTTCTGGATGTCAGGAAGCTTGGCCCCAGTGATGTACTGGACTGTACGCAATACCCTCTGCAGTGCCCTACGGTCAGATGCCGAGCAGTTGCCATACCAGGCAGAGATGCTGCTGTATAACTTTTTGAGGACCTGGGGACCCATGCCAAATCGTTTTAGTCTCGTGTCTGGGAAAAGGTGTTGTACTGCCCTCTTCACAAATGTCTTGGTGTATTTGGACCATGATAGTTTATTGGTGATGTGGACACCAAGGAACTTGAAACTCTCGACCCGGTCCACTTCAACCCCGTCAATGTTAATGGGGGCCTGTTCGGCCCTCCTTTTCCTATAGTCCACAATCAGCTCCTTTGTCTTGAGGGAGAGGTTGTTGTCCTGGCAGCACACTGCCAGGTCTCTGACCTGCTCTCTATAGACTGTCTCATCGTTGTCTGTGATCAAGCATACCACTGTTATGTCGTCAGAAAACTTAATGATGGTGTTGGAGTCATGCTTGGCCACACAATCGTGGGTTAACAGGGAGTACAGAAGGGGACTAATTGTTGAGGATCAGTGTGGCAAATGTGTTGTTAGCTACCCTTACCACCTGGGGGCGGCCCGTCAGGAAGACCAGGATCCAGTTGCAGAGGGAGCTGTTTAGTCCCAGGGTCCTTAGCTTAGTGATGAGCTTTGTGGGCACTATGGTGTTGAATGCTGAGCTGTAGTCAACAAACAACATTCTCACATAGGTGTTCCTTTTGTCCAGGTGGGAAAGGGCAGTGTGAATTGCGATTGAGATGTGTCATCTATGGATCTGTTTGGGCGGTATGCAAATTGGAGTGGGTCTAGGGTTTCCGGCATGATGGTGTTGATGTGAGCCATGACCAGCCTTTCAAAGCACTTCATGGCTACCTACGTGAGAGCTAAGGGATAGTAATCATTTAGGCAGGTTACCTTCACTTTCTTGGGCACAGGGACTATGGTGGTCTGGTTGAAACATGTAGGTATTACAGACTCGGTGAGGGAAAGGTTGAAAATGTCAGAGCCAGTGTAGTAGGATTCAATCTTAGTCCAGTATTGATGGTTCGTCTGGGCATAGCGGGATATTTTTTAAGCATCCGAAATAGTGTCACACTCTTTGAAAGCGGCAGCTCTAGCCTTTAGCTCGGTGTGGATGTTGCGTACGGTCACTGTAGGGACGATGTCATTGATGCACTTATTGATGAAGCCGGTGACTGAGGTGGTATACTCCTCAATACCATTGGACGAATCCCGGAACATATTCCAGTCTGTGCTAGTCCTGTAGCGTAGCAACTGTGTCATCTAACGACTTCCTTATTGAGCGAGTTACTGGTACTTCCTGCTTGTAAACAGGAATCAAAATTATGGTCAGATTTGCCAAATGGAGGGTGAGGGGGAGCTTTGTGTGGAGTAAAGATGGTCTAGAGTTTTTTTTCCTCTGGTTGCACGTGTTACATGTTGGTAGAAATTAGGTAAAATATGGATATAAGTTTGCCTGCATTAAATTCCCCGGCCACTAGGAGCGTCACTTCTGGATGAGCATTTTCTTGTTTGCTTATGGCGTTATACAGTTCGTTGAGTGCGGTCTTAGTGCCAGCATCGGTTTGTGGTGGTAAATATAAGGCTACGAATAATATAGATGAGAACTCTCTTGGTAGATAGTGTGATCTACAGCTTATCATGAGGTATTCTACCTCTGACAAGCAATACCTTGAGACTTCATTAATATTAGACATCGCACACCAGCAGTTATTGACAAATAGACACACACCCCGCCCCTTGTCTTACAAGATCTAATTGCTCTGTCCTGCCGACGCACGGAGAAGCCAGCCAGCTCTATCTTATCCGTGTCGTCGTTCAGCCACGTCTCAGTGAAACATAAGATATTACAGATTTTATTGTCCCTTTGGAAGGATAGTCTTAAATCTAAAATCGTCCAGTTTTTTTTCCCAATGATTGCACGTTGGCGAATAATACAGAGGGAAGTGGTGGTTTATCTACCTGTCAATTAATTCTTATAAGGCACCCCACCCTCCTCCCCCTGTTCCTCCATCTTTTCTTCATGCTGATGACAGGGATTTGGGCCTTGTCTTGACAAAGCAGTATATCCTTTAAGTCGGACACATTAAAGAAAAAATCTTTGTCCAGTTCGAGGTGAGTCATTTCTGTTCTGATGTCCAGAAGCTCTTTTCTGTCATAGTGAGGGTAGCAGCGTCATTATTTACAAAATCAGTTACAAACATTGAGAAAAAACAAACAAAATAGCACAGTTGGTTTCGGAGCCCGTAAAACGGCAGCCATCCCATCATTGTATATGACTTTCCAACACAACACTGGAACTCTTCCAAGTCAAGGTAAGCTTTTGGTTTATTTAATTGGTTGCCACCATGGCTCGCCGGGGTAACTGCTTACTGACTATACACTGTAACATTACAGCATGACTATAGCAGGGTTACTAACAAATTAGTTCTATTAGCTCTGTTTACTCGGATGTTACTTTAGCTAATATGGGGACAACAATGTAGGCTGTTTGTAGAGATTATGACATGGTTTGGCTTGGAAAGTTTTTTTTTGCCTGGTCACATACACCTGATGTGTTGTTCATTGAAGTCCACAAACTAAGGGAAAAGGTGAGAGGAGGAGAGTGCATAGAGGTGAGAAGGAATACAATGTGGCTGCTATGAAAGTGAACTGTGTTGATGCAAGATTAGGGGTGTATTCATTCTGCCGCTTCTGTTGAAAAACATTTCTTAAAGGAAAGCACACTGTCTGTCATATCAATTTTTTCACTCGACCTAGGTGCGCCTTTGTTGTAAACTTTCATTCATAGGCTAGGTTCTAGCAACCTCATGATGGGTATAGGGAACATTTTAGTATCATGCAGTAGCCTAAGTCTATCAATGTTACATTGAACTGGGTGAATGGAATATGAATGACAGTCATCCAACATGCTGTAATAGAAATAAGGCCATGCTCTTGAAAAATGTTTTTGTCCTCCCTCATCGTAAACTGCACCGACCGCCACTAGTATACAGCTGGGACATTACCGGTGATGCGCTTCCCATGTCCGACTCGTCCTCTCTGTCCCAACTGATGTCATAACTTGAACAGTTCTACAGAACATGTATTAAACTGGAGCATTGATACATTGCTGGAAGCAAGCCATCTAGACCAAAAGTGCTTCTCATTCAATCAAATCCTTAATTTTCCATGTTACATCACACCTCTATGGCTACTTTAATCATGCCACTTCCAAGCATCAAAACAGCACACTCTACTGGAGAGAGATCTGATCCTAAATTGGTTTATGACTGACTCATGTGGACAATCAATGGATTTTCGCACGCACCAGTCCACTCTTGCATGGATAGGGATGTGCTCACACATGCAAATAGCGGGATTATGACATTTGAGATTACTTGTCGATTTGACTGAAGAGAGAGCACTTCAGAGCCAGATAACAGAGTGGGGGAATAGCATACAGATGTAGGTCCTTAAATTGATCACCCTGTTGCAGAAGAACTTTCCTGCAATACAGGACATTTGAAAATTATAGTGTATTTGAGGTTTGATAAGGCTTCTGAAGTTTGTAATTTCCATTTAAACATTTCCGTAAATTATAATCCACATAATAGTTCACATTTCCTGTTGTTGGTGGATTATTTTGCTGGATGATTATTTTCCTGGTTGAGCAAAATTATGATCCTACATCTGAAGCAAATGATGAGTAGGAGAGAACAGAGCAATCCTAGAGTTGCCTGAGCTGAATAACAACAGAGCCAAAAGTGTGTGTGTGTGTGTGTGTGTGTGTGTGTGTGTGTGCATGTGAGAGAGAATGTGTGTATGGGTGTGTGTGTGTGTGCATGTGAGTGCGTGTATCCACATAGTATTAAAGATATTTCAATATTTATGCATATAATTGAGCAGGATAAAATTGATTCAAATCAAATCAAATTGTTTTTGTAAAATGCGTCAAATACAACCCCTTAACCAACAATGCAGTTTTAAGAAATAGAGTTAAGGAAAAATGTACTAAATAAACTAAAGTAAAAAAAAAGAAGAGAGAAAGGAACATTGTAAAATAACAATAATGAGGCTATATACAGAGGGTACCGGTACCTAGTCAATGTGCAGGGGTACAGGTTAGTCGAGGTAATTTGTCATTTTGGTGGTAGAAGCTGTTAAGGAGCCTTTTGGACCTAGACCTGGCGCTCTGGTACCTCTTGCCGTGCTGTAGCAGAAAGGACAGTCAATGACTTGGGTGACTGGAGTCTTTGACAATTTCTTGGACCTTCCTCTGACACCGCCTAGTATATAGGTCCTGGATGCCAGGACGCTTGACCCCAGTGATGTACTGGGCCGTATGCACTAACCTCTGTAACACCCTACGGTCAGATGCCGAGCAGTTGCCAAACCAGGCGGTGATGCAACCGTCAGGAAATTCTTGATGGTGCAACTGTATAGATTTTTGAGGATCTGGGGACCCATGCCGAATCTTTTCAGTCTCGTGAGGGGGGAAAAAGCGTTGTCGTGCCCTCTTCCCGACTTTTTTGATGTGTTTGGACTATGATAGTTTGTTGGTGATGTGGACACCAAGGAACTTGAAACTCTCAACCCGCTCCACTACAGCCCCATTGATGTGAATGGGGGTGTGTTTGGCCCTCCTTTTAATTTAGTCCACAATCATCTCCTTTGTCTTGCTCACATTGAGTGAGAGGTTGTTGTCTTGGCACCACACTGCCAGGTCTCTGACTTCCTCCCTATAGGCTGTCTCATCGTTGTCAGTCATCAGGCCTACCGTTGTGTCGTCAGCAAAGTTAATGATGGTGTTGGAGTCATGTTTGACCACACAGTAGTGTGTGAACAGAGAGTACATGAGGGGACTAAGCATGCACCACTGAGGGACCCCTTGTTCAGGATCAGCGAGGCAGATGTGTTATTTCCTACCCTTACCACCTGGGGGCGGCCCGTCAGGAAGTCCAGGATCCAGTAGCAGAGGGAGGTGTTTAGTCTCACGGTTCTTAGCTTAGTGATTAGCTTTGTGGGCACTATGGTGTTGAACACTTGGTTTTAGTCAATGAACAGCATTCACACATACATGTAGGTGTTCCTTTTATCCAGGTCGGAAAGGGCAGTGTGGAGTGCGATTGAGACTGCGTCATCTTTGGATCTGTTGGGGAAGTATGCGAATTTGAGTGGGTCTAGGGCTTCCGGGATGATGGGGTTGATGTGAACTATGACCAGCCTTTCAAAGCACTTCATGGCTACTGATCGGAGTGCTACGGGGCGCTAGTCATTTAGGCAGGTTACCTTCACTTTCTTGGGTACAAGGACTATGGTGGTCTGCTTGAAACATGTAGGTATTACAGACTCGGTCAGGGAGAGGTTGAAAATGTCAGTGAAGACACTTGCTTGTTGTTCTTCGCATGCTCTGAGTACACGTCCTAGTAATCGGCCCTGCGGCCCTATGAATGTTGACCTGTTTAAAGGTTTTGCTCACATCGGCTACGGAGAGCATGATGACACAGTCGTCCGGAACAGCTGGTGCTCTCATGCATGCTTCAGTGTTGCTTGCCTCGAAACGAGTATGAAAGGCATCTAGCCCGTCTGGTAGGCTCGCGTCACTGGGCAGTTCGTGGCTGGGTTTCCCTTTGTAGTCAGCAATTTTTTAAAGTCCTGCTACATCCGACGAGCGTCAGAGCCGGTGTAATATTCCTGTATTGACGCTTTGCCTGTTTGCTGGTTCGTCTGAGGGCATAGCGGTATTTTTTATAAGCGTCCGTATTATTGTCACGCTCCTTGAAAGCGGCAGCTCTAGCCTTTAGCTCGGTGCGGATGTTGCCTGTAATCCATGGCTTCTGGTTGGGATATGTATGGTCACTGTGGGGAAGACGTTGTCAATGCATGAAGAGCTTCCATCTCTGTGTGTGTGTACTCTCCCTGTGATTCTCCAGCGTTCAGCTAAACCATGTAAAGCATCACTGTCGTTCCAGAGTAGCAGGCTAGTAGCGTATGTTTGTAATTTAGGATGTTTATTATTTATAACACGGAAGAGAGTTTTCCAATATTTTATATTTATCCACAGCAGGCTGCATCCAACACCTAGACAGAGAGGAAATAATACATTGGTACAAAGAGCATCACACCCGAGTGATTAAAGTTTAACAGCGAGGATGAGTGCAATTAAAAACACAGCACTGAGTCACGTCCCACATGGGTTGTCCCTTAGACATAGGAACAAGTCAAAACAAACAACAGCAAAACTCCACTAACCTCGTTGTGGTCCAAGTGCTTCCTTGCTTGTATTACAGAAGTTCAAAGTAAACAGTCAACTAACACTTGACCTCAATAACATTGCAACATTTCTTTTACTATTTTCATGGTGGCCATCATCCCTGTTGTTGTTTTTTGCCAGCATTTTCCTAGCCTGTTATAGCCAGATCTGTTTGTGAATTGGCTACCAAGCTAACAATGTCCATATTCAGTATTATATTTTCTATACTGACGAGGCTGATTGATTCCTGTGTTCTCAGTAAGGCCTGGCTAGCAGGGCTTCTTCCTTTAACCTGTTCTTCCTTTAACCTGTCCTCACCCTCAATTTCTACTCCACCATTCTGCCCACTGCAGCCCAGGGAGAGGATTGGCAATCAATAGCAGGTCCAGTCTTCCCCTTATGGGAAAAAACACAAGATCTCACGTGGAAAATCACGATCAAACATTTCTACATATTTTGTACAACTGAAATAATGTGCAAAAGATGACGAAATTTCACGTGTGAAATCATGTGGAACCATGTGGTTTTGGAACACTGCTCACGTGATGATATTTCCCGTATTGTTCCACATGTGGATTTTCACATGAGAGCAAACAACACAATTATCACAACACAGTTGTAATATGGCATTTTTTCTGACTTGGCTTCCCCAGTGATTTTACCCACGCACTGCTACTGAATTTCACCTCATGTGAATTGCATATTCACATGTGGAATTTGCAGTTATCATTTTCACGTGAAAAACATTCACATGTAAAAATCGAATTTGCAGTTTTACTTGTGAAAAAAGTTTAAATGTTGCCACGTAGTTTCATTGTATCAAGCTAAAATTTTGCATCCTCATGTTGTCACATTTATTTCACATGACATCATGTTTTCACTTGTGCTGAAATGTATTTTCATGTTGCTTTCTGACATGGTTATTACAGTAACTTCACATAAGATTACGTAATTAAATGTGAAATTCATGTGGTCTTTCTGTAAGAGTCTGCAACACCACGCAATAACGCATTAGCTCACAGTACACTGTCTACACACAGCTTGAGGTAGATTCTCGAGGCTACTGTATGAAATAATAATGATGTTTTACAAAATGTGAGGAATGTAATTTGATTTTATAGGAGGAATACATTTTAAAGGCCCAGTGCAGTCAAAAACATGATTTCTCTGCGTTTTATAAACAGATGTCGGATCTTAATATGACCCACAGGAAGAAAAATATCCTGTAGCAGAAGGAGAATAAATATTTCAAATGTATAGTAGCCGCCAGGGGGCAGTTGGAAGCGGTGTTTGTAGGCTATATAATGCAGTACTGTACTTAGGGGGCTATGGTTTGGGGAAGGTTCGGCAAACCAGCTAACTTCATACCAATAAGCATTCTCACGGCTTGCTAGAGCATTGGGAATTGTCGTAGCGTTTGCGCCCAGTGCCGGGCAATTGTTTTGACACTTTGTGTGAATGGAAGCGAATGTTGGTGTAGCATACTGTTATTATTTAACCAATCCAAAGGCTGCTGCTTACCTGCCCCTAAAGGCATGTCTTACCTCAAAACGAGTCGGGCATTATGTCGTAGCCTATTGGAGACCAATATCTATCTACCTTATATTATTGAGCTATATAAAGCTATGGTTGTTGATGTGTATGGCTGCATTTCAGATCAATTTTTGTACATTTGAATGTTGCAGTAATAATACCTAGGCCTAGCGTTTGAGCGTGCGAGAGAGAACATCATTTTAATGGCAAGCCCTGATACCAATGACTTGACTACCCCCGTATGGAGAGAAAAATAACTGCTCATTTTCAGTCACAAGGCTCATTTGAATTTCCTAATGCATCAGGAAAACTCTCTGTGACAAAAGAGTGATCAAGGTAATGTATATATGTATATTTCCACACTATGAGATTGGAATAACACTGTGAAATTGTGAAAATGCTGATAATATCCTTTTAGTGTAAGAGCTGTTTGAAAAGGCTGCTTGAAATTTCATCCTGTTTTGGTGGGATCGAGTTTTGGCTTGACTGTTGACATAACCAGGCAGTACATTTCTTAATAGACCAATAATAAAAAGAGTTCCAAACCTCTCTACCAATAACAATAAGCTAGTTTTCAGTTTTCCCTTTCCCACTCAGACCACTCCCAGAAAGTCCTAGCAACATTTTTGCTTGATAAATTACTCTTTGCTAAGAAGCTATTTTGGTTTCTTTTTGACCACTTGAATTGAAAACAATCCCAGCAAGGTACTTAATTGTTACCTAGAAATGATTTGATGTTGAGATAAAAATGGCTGCATTGTCCCTTTAAACAGTGGTGTAGGTCTGACTAGTTGTAGGCTCTTCTGCAGGTACTTGAGGATAAGTGAGGAAAGTCATGGTGCTAGTTTGGCTGCTTCATACAGTATGTAAGGACCGGTCTCCATATTAGGACAGCCTCTGCAGGCTGTTTGTTTAAATCTTTTTCCTGAAGTCTTAAGAGTTCTTGAGTAAAATGAGCAGCATTGCTTTGTCGATAGAGGCTGAGCAGTTATGAGGTAACTGGACAACCAATAGACAGATCAACAGGACACTGGTGTTCCACCACGGCTTAGGATAAATAACACATCAACACACCATAGGTAGGCCATGATAAAGTCATATATGACGGGGAGAGAGAGATTCATCATCTCCCACTCGACTCTATTACTTCTATCCGTAGTCTATTGAGTTGACATTTTTAAAACATATCAGTTAACTCTACTTAGCTGACATACCACTCTCCTTCGCTTTGCACATATCAGATCAATATCACCTTACTCTTATGCATTCACATCTAAACAGCTAAATGGGGTTTCATAGATAGGCTGTAGTCCTTTGGGATGCTCCCTCTGTATACCAATGAACTGCAGGTGCTTGACTAACCTCTCCATTAACTATTAACCATGACCCCCAACTGTCCTTGGCACAAGATCTAACCAGGCCTTTTTGGGAATGATCATTCCAGGGAAATTAACACATTTTCTATTTGCTGATTTTTGTACGCACCTTGTCCCCGAACACCTTAAAATCAACCCATTATTTTTTTTTGAACACAATGATCGATCTGAATCATTATTACTACCTCTGAGCTCACTGATAATGTCCTACTGTTTTACATGACGGCATAAACAGCATGAAAGAAAGAGACGGAATAATTAAATCATTACCACGTGCTGAAAAACAAGCACATCTAATCCCACTGAGCCGCCAAGGTGGGAATCAATACCTGACAATGTGAAGGTGGAACTTCAAATGGATTCATAGAATCAGCAAGGCTACAGAGCGATGTGATTTGGTAGAGAGGGGAAGAACAACACCCGAAACAACGAGACAAAACACAAGCCCTGTGGCGGTTGCGTGGTTCCACAAGTATGTGATTTTGTTACAAATGTTTCATGTTATACCTCGAGTGTGCGGAGAGAGAGAAGAAACCCAAGGGGTTTTCTGTTCAAAACAACTTCCCCGGTGTCAGTCCTGTTACCTAAAACAACAACAACACTGACAGGGTGCTAGGTCGTTTTCATGTTTCCTGTTGCTTGGCCCATCCCCACCTACATGTAAATCCTTTACACAACAGTGAAAGTGAGATGGCTTTTGATATGGAAATGTGTCATGCTAATTTGATTCTGTGCTCTGTTAATGCCATTTAACCTTTCTGAGGACCTGTGGTATGTGGTGGTTTTTACCTAAACTTAGTTGAATTCACTGACTGTAAATCGCTCTGGGTAACAGCCTCTGCTAAAATACTTAAATGTGAAATGTATTCACGGCTAGAAATCTACCCCTTCAGCACAACCAGTGACATGGCTGTGTTTTATGGTGACGCTATGAATGGTTATTGCATAAACTCACGCAAATATTTACCAAAGGCAATATAAAATGATACCATATGTGTCGAGATATCAGAGATTTATTTCCTGTTAGGAAGAAATGCTTAGCTTGTGTGTACTGGACAGGCACTATAAACATACAATTAGTTTTCTGACCATAAACATGAATCATAGACATTTGGATTAGAATGCATTATTAATGTATTGACTGGAACCTCGCAAATAACGTGACCGAGAATGGCAATTTACTACAAGTGAATCGAGTGCATTGTTTTAAATTGAACATTATTGCAAATCAAAGAGCATGGTAAATTATTTATGTCTCAATCTATTGTTATTCATCTCTCTGTTATAAGGTATGTTCAAATCATTCAGTGTAGATTGAAATACATTAACACAAATTGTTGTAGTATGGAGAATTCTGAACCCTGATAATGATCCAGGTCTAATTCCTCTGTGCTACATTGATCCATTTTAATTCTGAAAATTGAGCAGGGGCACAGATTATGGTTGTATAATATATATAATAATGCTATTAAAAGCCTAAAGTATATGGACATTCCCTAGTTGAAGGGAGATGGATGTTAATGTCTCAACTGTGATCCGATTTTCAACCTTTTTGGGGTTATTATGCCGTTAAGGAAAAAACACGTTTTGCATGTGGAAAATCACATGATTTTACATGATAGAATTTCCACGTTTTGCACATGTAACATTTTATTTTACAAACCAAAATAATTTGTGAGAATGTCTCCGGAATGTCACGCAGTCGCAGTGTTATTCAACTTACATATTTTATATACATGATGGCATTGTGTATGTTTTTTATACTGTAATTGTTATTCATGGGATTTGAACTCACAACGTCTTAGAACACTCACAGCGTCTTAGTTCATTCCGATCTTCCTGCTACAACACCATGCCTTGTCAATACGTGATTTTGTCTGTATTCCTGCACTTCCCACTTCAAAGTAAATCTCAGCTATGTTAAAAAACACACTCAGGGAAAAATATTATATTTATCGTTGTGATTCAGGAATAACATTAGAACAGAAAAATATTCCCAACCAACGTCAGACAACTATACAGAAAACCATCAAATTGCTGAAATAACTAAGTGAAATCAATAATGAGAGAATAGCCAGATTAAGTGATAACCAAAATAACAGCGCAGCTTGCACTCTTTTGCTAATTGCAGAGATGCATTATAAGGAAGTAATAACCCCAAATCCAGAGGTTTTGAGTTCAAATCCCGGGGGGGGGGGGGGGGGGGGGGTTGGGGGGGTCATATTGAAAGTCAGCACTAAGTGATCATGTCAAATGGAATCACATTGATTAAAGATGTTTATACTATTTTAGCTGAACAGTATACCACTTACCTTATTAAAAACCCCATACCATTTGATCACAAAAAAACACTTGAAATGTGACGTTGCTCTGTTCTAGGCCAGCTGTAATTTGCCTATTCTTCTTTGTGGCACTTGACCATATAACTGGGCAGTAGTCCAGGTGTGACAAAACTAGGGCCTGCAGGACTTATTTTGTTGATTCTAATGTCAAGAAAGCAGAGCTGCGCTTTATCATGGACAGACCTCTCCCCCTCTTAGCTACCGTATCAATATGTTTTGACCATGTCAGTTTACAATCTAGGGATACACCAAGCAGATTAGTCTCCTCAACTTGCTCAATTGCCACATTACTTATTACAAGATTTAGATGAGGTTAAGGTTTTAACTAATGCTTGGCCCAAACACAATGCTTTTAGTTTCTGATATATTTAGGAATAGCTTATTACTTGCCACCCATTCTAAAACCGACTGCAGCTCTTTGTTAACTTCTTAAGGTATAGGGGGCAGCATTTTCACTTTTGGATAAATAGTGTGCCCAATCTCAACTTCCTGCTACTCATGCCAAGAATCTTAGATATGCATATTACTAGAAGATTTGGATGGAAAACACTCCGAAGTTTCTAAAACTGTTTGAATCATGTCTGTGAGTATAACAGAACTTATGTAGCAGGCAAAACCCAGAGGACTAACCGTTCAGAATGTTGTTTGTTGAGGTCCCTGTCTGTTCACTGAGTTCTCATTGGCACACGATATTTCTTAGGAACTTGTTTTCAGTTCCTACCGCTTCCACTGGATGTCACCAGTCTTTGGAATTTGGTTGAGGTTATTCATTTGTGCAATGAAGAAGTAGGGCCAACTAGGAACTACGTAACACAGTTGAGAGTTGCGCAAGACTTGAAAAGCAGCTTGGTTTGTTGTGTTCCTGTATTGAACACAGATAGACCAGTCTTCAATTTGATCGATTAATAACGTTTAAAAATACCTAAAATTGTATTACAATAGTAGTTTGTAGAAATCTTTTGAAATCTTTTGTACTGATGTTGCGCATTTTGGAAGCTGTTTTTTTCTGGATCAAACGCGCCAAATAAATTTGCATTTTGGATATGTATGGACGGAATTAATTGAACAAAAGGACCAATTGTGATGTTTATGGGTCATATTGGAGTGCCAACAAAAAAAGCATGTCAAAGGTAAGGCATGTTTTATATTTTACTTCTGCGTTTTGTGTAGTGCCTGCAGGGTTGAAATATGCTACCCTCTATGTTTACTGTTGAGCTATCATCAGATAATAGCTTCTAATGCTTTCGCCGAAAGCCTTTATAAAATCTGACATGTTGGCTGTATTCAAATCGAGTGTAGCTTTAATTGAGTATCTTACAGTGATTTCACTTGCTGTGGTAGCTGACGTATATAACGTTGAGTTATCAGCGTACATAGACACACAGGCTTTACCTAATGCTATTGGTAGTTCATTAGTAAAAATATTTTAAAAAGTAAGGGGCCAAGACAGCTATCTTGAGGTATGCCAAACTCTACCTGGTTTCAGTTAGAGAGGGTTCCATTAAAGAACACCCTCTGTGTTCCGTTAGATAACACATATGTTTTTTTCAGTAGCAGACTATGATTGATAAATCCTCTTGCTCCTACCTGAGACGCAGATGTCTCATCTAGACACCTGGAAATGCAAATGCGCTACGCTAAATGCTAAATGTACTCGTTAAAACTCAAACGTTCATTAAAACACACATGCAGGGTATTGAATTAAAGCTACACTCGTTGTGAATCTAGCCAACAAGTCAGATTTTTAAAATGCTTTTCGGCGAAAGCATGAGAAGCTATTATCTGATAGCATGCAACACCCCAATATACCTGAAGGGGATGTGAACAAAATAATTAGCGTAGCCGGCGCTACACAAAACGCAGAAATAAAATATAAAACATTCATTACCTTTGATGATATTCTTTGTTGGCACTCCTATATGTTCCATAAACATCACAATTGGGTCATTTTCCCGATTAAATCCATCCATGTATGCCCAAAATATCCATTTGTATACCCTGTCTGTTTCAGGAAAAAGCTCCCTTCCAAAACGCAACGTCATTTTTAAAAATTATATAAGTTGCCTATATTCTTTGACAAAACACTTCAACCTACTTTTGTAACCCAACTTTAGGTATTTGTAAACGTTAATAAGCGATCAAATTGATCACTGGGCGATCTGTATTCAATAGCAGCTACTCAAGAAAACGATGTCCTTTGTCTCTCTTCCAAAATCGATTGCTGTATGCTGGACGGAATGAAGGATCTATTTGTCATTACACAAAGGATTTTTGTCAATGAAAATGACGTTTTTGGCGACATCGTGTGGAAGTTGTAGGAACTGCAAGCTCCCTGCTATATATTTTTGCTTGCAATAAACAATTCGGAGACTGGCGGATTAATACTTTTCTGTGGTTTTTGTGACCAGGTTTTTCTTGGGATTTCGCTTGCTGTTCACGTTCTGTTATGGTCACAGACGTTATTTAACCAGTATTAGAAACTTCAGAGTGTTTTCTATCCACACATACTAATCATATGCATATACTATATTCCTGGCATGAGTAGCAGGACGCTGAAATGTTGCGCGATTTTTAACAGAATGTTCGAAAAAGGAGGGGGTAGACTGAAGAGGATAAAGTTAAAAGCTGCACTGAAGTCCAACAAAACAGCTATCAATTTCTGTCAGCCAATCATCAGTCATTTGTGTTAGTGCAGTACATGTTGAGTGCCATATAAGTGTGCTGAAAGTCAGTTATTAATTTGTTTACTGTGAAATAGCATTCTCTTGGCAATCACCATTTTTTCAAAAGTTCTCTAAGGGTCAGTTGCAGGCTGATTGGTCCACTGTTTGAACCAGTAAAGGATGCTTTGCTGCTCTTGGGTAGTGGAATGGAGTGGCAATGTAGTCACCACCGTCCTCAGTCGTGTTCCATCCAAGTTGTCAGTACCAGGTGGTTTGTCATTATTGGAAGACAACGATACTTTTTTCAATTGTTCCACACCCACCTTACAGAATTCAAAATTGCAATGGTTGTTTTTCATCATTTGGTCAGTTATGAATGGATAAGAAGGTTGTATTAATTTTAAACCCCTTGAGTCATGGGCTAATTATCATAATACAATCTCCATAAAAGATGTCTGTTTACAGCAGCTACTCTTCCTGGGGTTTATCATGAATCGGGACATTATGAATTGGGTTGTTTCTGGACAGGGCCCTGGCAATAATGAAACAGGTATGAGGGGAAAGGTAATGGCGGACTGAACAAAGTTATGTAGAGCACCTCAAGATAAAACGTAATATTCAATATCGGCAAGTTAGACTAAAATATTAGCACTACACAATCTGGTGGGTGATAACCTTCAATCTGGATAATAACACAAAACAAATCTTAAGACTAGAGACATTTATTGGCAAATATTACGAAAACAAGCAACCCCCAAACATGACGGAGAGTAAGTCAGGGGAACTGATTCCAAAACGAAAACGTGACTCTTCTACAGACTCAGACAATTTAATATTTTCACCACCGGGAATGGTAAAGGTCGAAACCGATCTGTTAAAATCAATAAATGGCAAACTGGGTATACTTGAATTAGTTAGTAAGGATATAAAAGAGTTGAAGGCAAGCCTCGAGATGAGTGATGAAAAAGCTGCGACATGGGAGAAGGAAACAAACAAGCTAAAAGGGACAGTCAATAAGATTGAAACCGAAGTGAATGAAATTAAAAAGGAGAACACCGTTCTGAGAGAAGCCTTACTGGACATACAAACTAGATCTATGAGAGAGAATCTGGTACTTACAGGTATCCAGGAGAAATAAGGGGAAGTTCCTGAATCTGTAGTTAGAGAGTTCCTCCTTACAGCGCTTCAGATCCCACGCGAAGCTATCGACAAAATCCAACTTGAACGTGTACACCGCTTCGGACAGAGAGGCCAAAGGCCAAATCGTTGCCAAATTTGCTTCATTTAAAGATACAATAATGGTTAAAAGCCTGGGTAAAAGACTTGCTGGGACCAAAATTGGCTTGAATGATCAGTTTCCGAAGGAAATTGCAGAACGGCTTAAAGTTCTGTATCAAATTTTCAAAGAAAATAGATTAAAAGGGAAACGAGTAGCTCTCGTCGTTGATAAACTATATATTGATAACCAGTTGTTCAGAGACACAAAGGCTACTCCATGGCTATTTAAAAAAATACAATGTTCTCATAGATGAGGAAAATAATGAAACACAATTCTAGCCCGGTTACGGATTGCAACAATACAATAAAAAAATATATAGCCTTTGTCTATCTTCACATATGACTAACTGGAACACACAAGCACTAAATCAACATGGTGAAGATAAAAACTATGTAAACAGAAGGCACAGTATGTGTGGATGGTGTGGTGTGTGTTTATTTATTTGATTTGTTATGTTTGGGAAAGTTGAGTGAGTGAGTAATGAAATGGTTGCATATCTCAGAACCAATGTATTGCTGTGAGCCGGGGTATGAGAGAGCTTTCAATGTTGTTCAGATGATGGATATACTTTTATAATTAAGTATACTTCTCATTTATTTATTGTCCTATCATGGTGGAACAGTTTTAAAATAAATTATACATTTGATTTATTTATTGTCCTATCATGGGGAACTACATTTTTAAAATAAATTATATCTAATTATTTATTTATGATCCTATTTAATGGTACGTTCCACAACCCTATACCCTAGACACCCACCTGAATGACCCAGATACTAAGGAGAAGTACCTAACTGTTTTATGGGCCTGCTGTAAGCGGTCTGTATGCAGCCAAAATGTGGTTAGAGACCAAGAGCAGCACTGCCCCCTCAATATCCTGAGCCTGCTTGGCGGGGTTGGTCCTGCAAAGCCAAAGCCCCCTAAAGGGAGAGGATACTATACAAGGAAATTCTCAAAGCTGCTAATGAGAACCTGGACGACCTTGTACCTAGCCGGTGGGGATTCCGGTGGGGTGCCCCCACCCAGGCAGTGGCAGTGCAACACTATCTGCAGTAACCCATGGGGAGGGGGTCACACTTGGACATTCAGAGAGGGGGTATATTGTTGTGACCCTGGTGGCACAAAATCAAAAGTCGTACTGCATGGAGATGCTTGGGAATATGGTCAATACGGGTGACTGTATTGTGGGTGTTTCAGGGAAAAGGTGTACATTTGACCTCCATCATCTAGGATGTGACAATGGTTAATAAAATCTCCCCATTTCTGCCCATTTCTTTTTGTGTGGTCTTGCAGGCCTTCTCATGCAGCTGCAACAGTAAGTGCATTTGTAAATCAGGACCTTTCTTGAGTTGGGCTCTGGGATGGTGCAACTGTTGAGGATGGGAGTTTATGGTTGTGTGGGGGGAAAGGGTTGAGTGTGTGTGGGTTTGTGTGTGTATCCCACCGCTGCTGCGAAGGAGTTAAAGATGTTAGGGACAATAGAGGATGATCCACAGCTATATACAGTGCCTTGCGAAAGTATTCGGCCCCCTTGAACTTTGCGACCTTTTGCCACATTTCAGGCTTCAAACATAAAGATATAAAACTGTATTTTTTTGTGAAGAATCAACAACAAGTGGGACACAATCATGAAGTGGAACGACATTTATTGGATATTTCAAACTTTTTTAACAAATCAAAAACTGAAAACTTCCGAGATACTGTTGTGAAGAAGTTTAAAGCCGGATTTGGATACAAAAAGATTTCCCAAGCTTTAAACATCCCAAGGAGCACTGTGCAAGCGATAATATTGAAATGGAAGGAGTATCAGACCACTGCAAATCTACCAAGACCTGGCCGTCCCTCTAAACTTTCAGCTCATACAAGGAGAAGACTGATCAGAGATGCAGCCAAGAGGCCCATGATCACTCTGGATGAACTGCAGAGATCTACAGCTGAGGTGGGAGACTCTGTCCATAGGACAACAATCAGTCGTATATTGCACAAATCTGGCCTTTATGGAAGAGTGGCAAGAAGAAAGCCATTTCTTAAAGATATCCATAAAAAGTGTTGGTTAAAGTTTGCCACAAGCCACCTGGGAGACACACCAAACATGTGGAAGAAGGTGCTCTGGTCAGATGAAACCAAAATGGAACTTTTTGGCAACCATGCAAGACGTTATGTTTGGCGTAAAAGCAACACAGCTGAACACACCATCCCCACTGTCAAACATGGTGGTGGCAGCATCATGGTTTGGGCCTGCTTTTCTTCAGCAGGGACAGGGAAGATGGTTAAAATTGATGGGAAGATGGATGGAGCCAAATACAGGACCATTCTGGAAGAAAACCTGATGGAGTCTGCAAAAGACCTGAGACTGGGACGGAGATTTGTCTTCCAACAAGACAATGATCCAAAACATAAAGCAAAATCTACAATGGAATGGTTCAAAAATAAACATATCCAGGTGTTAGAATGGCCAAGTCAATGTCCAGACCTGAATCCAATCAAGAATCTGTGGAAAGAACTGAAAACTGCTGTTCACAAATGCTCTCCATCCAACCTCACTGAGCTCGATCTGTTTTGCAAGGAGGAATGGGAAAAAAATTCAGTCTCTCGATGTGCAAAACTGATAGAGACATACCCCAAGCGACTTACAGCTGTAATCGCAGCAAAAGGTGGCGCTACAAAGTATTAACTTAAGGGGGCTGAATAATTTTGCACGCCCAATTTTTCAGTTTTTGATTTGTTAAAAAAGTTTGAAATATCCAATAAATGTCGTTCCACTTCATGATTGTGTCCCACTTGTTGTTGATTCTTCACAAAAAAATAGTTTTATATCTTTATGTTTGAAGCCTGAAATGTGGCAAAAGGTCGCAAAGTTCAAGGGGGCCGAATACTTTCGCAAGGCACTGTATAATACAAATCGAGGTGAGGGTGATGGAAATGCATTTGGCAGTTGATCTACTTCAATTTGGTAAATGGCACTGTGTGCTCTTTTCAAAGGATGGATCCCAGTCTGTTCAGGGCTATGGGATGAGGGGGGCCGGAGGTGGTCTGCCGGGCATTGGGATGACGGCCCAGCTTGGGATGAGGAGGGCTTTTAGCGGGTGGAATGGTAGGGACCAATTGGAGGTTTACTTAGTAGCAATGCAAATATCATGGTACAGCTATAATGGTACGTAATGGTACGTTTACAAACATATATTTTGATAACTAGAATTGAAAGTTGTGTCTCATTATGGTAAGTGGTGAAATAAGTATAGCCAGTTACAATTGTAATGGCCTAGCAGATAATAAGAAAAGACAATCAGTATTTACCAGGCTAAAAGAGAAGGAATATAATATCTATTGTTTACAGGAAACGCATTCAACAATTTTAGATGAAGTTTTGTCGAAAAAGAACTGGACGGGCGAAATATACTTCTCCCATGGGCAAAGAAATTCAAAAGGGGTGATGGTTTTAATTAACAGTAATTTTGATCCAAATGTGCAAATTGTCCAAACAGATTATCAAGGTAGATGGATTATTTTGAATATGTTATTGGACAATAAACAGATATGGCTTATTAACCTATACGGTCCGAATAATGATGATCCAAGCTTCTTTAAAAATATATATAAGAATCTATCAACTCTACAAGCAACACTAGACTCTATTATTATGGTGGGAGATTTTAATACGGTCTTAAATACCTCTATGGACCGGAAAGGAAATCACACTACAAACTATCACCCTCAGGCACTTAAGGAAATCATGAATGTCATGGATATATTGGAATTAGTGGATATATGGAGACTTAACTACCCTGACCTAGTGAGATATACATGGCAGAGGCTTAATCAAGCTAGTCGTCTTGACTACTTTCTGATGCCATTCTCTCTGGCACCAGTGTTGATACGCCGGATGCAAAACTTTGAATTTTTTAATATAAATTACTATACAAAATTCTTGCAACTAATAGAATGTTATATATATGGGGGATGCAATCTACCCAGCTCTGCAGATTCTGCTGTGAGGAGGCAGAGTAATTAGAGTAATTAGATCATTTATTTTGGTATTGTCCATATGTAGCTCGTTTTTGGTCTCAGGGCTGAAGAATTGCAACATTTGCCTAGAACTAACGCAGCAGACAGCAATACTGGGTGATTTGAAAAGCCACAGTCAATCAATCAATAATATAATAATTATTTTAGCAAAAATGTTTATTTTTAATTTACAATCTGTAGAAGCTATGAGAATAGAAAGGTTCAAGTCGTTTGTGAAGCATCACAGCACAGTTGAAAAATATATGGCAAATAGAAATCCAAAATGGATGATGTTGAGAGATAGATGGGAGGGGTTGATTGGAGCTGAAGGGACTAATAGCAAGTTAAAGCATGTAGAACATACGGGGTCTGTAAAATGTATATAGGTTCAGAACTTTTGTGAAATAGCACAGTTACAAATAGAAATCAAACTGGATGGACATCAGAAATAGAGGAAGGACTAAAAACAAACAAAAAATAACTATTGTAAAATAGACTGTGAATGTAAAATGTGTATTAGGATGTATAAATTGAAGGTAAAAGCCGAAGTGTTTATTAGTTTACTCCAATTGGGGGATCGGTGGTAGAGTTTGCGGGGAATAATAATAAAGGTATATTCTTTAAAAAAATATGTATGTATATATGTCTATGTGTATGTATATATGTGTATATGTATGCTTGTGTGTATGTGTGTGTTCCTTGTTCTTCATGATGCTCTCTGCGCTTTTAACGGACCTCTGAGACTATCACAGTGCAGGTGCATTTATACGGAGACTTGATTACACACAGGTGGATTGTATTTATCATCATTAGTCATTTAGGTCAACATTGGATCATTCAGAGATCCTCACTGAACTTCTGGAGAGAGTTTGCTGCACTGAAAGTAAAGGGGCTGAATAATTTTGCACGCCCAGTTTTTCAGTTTTTGATTTGTTAAAAAAGTTTGAAATATCCAATAAATGTCGTTCCACTTCATGATTGTGTCCCACTTGTTGTTGATTCTTCACAAAAAAATACAGTTTTATATCTTTATGTTTGAAGCCTGAAATGTGAAAAGGTCGCAAAGTTCAAGGGGGCCGAATACTTTCGCAAGGCACTGTATATGTACCCAAAAAATATATTGGAAATGATGCAGACAATTACATTGATGGAACCAATATTCTTTCCGCAATATTTAGCTGATCCACCCCTTACATTTTTTTATTTTTTAAAGATGTCTGTAAGCTAGAGATTTCCATTTGTTTGCATAGTCTGCCTCAATCTACCACATCCACCGATGTCGGCCTTGCACATATGCGGTGGCAGAGCTACATCAGTGTTTGTCAGACCAGGAAACATCCTCGAAAATCAGTCTCCTCACGAAACATTGGTAGCATCTGAATGGTTTCACAAACAAACGATTACAACCCCTTTATGGAAAGACGAGACTCTGACGAACACGTACAAGACTTGTCTGAAGGTAGACCGGTACCAGTAAAAAAAAGAAGTACTATTAAGTAATTGCGTCCCTAGTAAGTAGTATAATGTTGCTTTTACATGTTGTCACGTTATCACATTAACTCCACATTTGATCATGTGAAATTCATGTTTCTTCATAAGGGTGACCAAATAAAAACGAATCCGGGTGTGAAACATAAACTACTTCCATTACCAAAGCTGTAGGCAGTCGCTGAGACACATGGAGGGTTTGGACAAGTCAATCTAGTGAAGAAGTGTGTTTTGGTCCAGGGGAAGAGGTCAGAGGTCATGTCCATTTATATTGTTACAAATGTTGTTGGTAGAGCATGGCGCTTACAATGCCAGGATTGAAGGTTCAACCCGGCTGCGGCCACCCAGGGGAAGAGGTCAGAGGTCAGAGGTCAGGTCCATTTATATTGTTACAAATGTTGTTGGTAGAGCATGGCGCTTACAATGCCAGGATTGAAGGTTCAACCCTGCTACGGCCACCCATACAAAAAATATATGCTGGTATGACTGGAAGTCGCTTTTGATAAAAGTGACTGCTAAATGTCATATACTATTATGTCTTTACTGGCAATCAAAGTATCAGCACTTTAGTAGTAGTCGTAGTAGTAATAGTAGTAATAGTACACTATTAGAAAAAGAGTTCCAAAAAACGTTTTTCAGCTGTCCCCATAGGAGAACCCTTTTTGGTTCCAGGTAGAAACCTTTTGGGTTCCATGTAGAATCCTCTGTGAAAAGGGTTCTACATGGAACCCATATGGGTTTCGACCCAGAACCAAAAAGGGTTCTCCAAAGGGTTCTCTTATGGGGACAGCCAAATAACTCTTTTAGGTTGTAGATAGCATCTTTTTTTTCTAAGTGTGTAGTAGTAGTAGTAGTAGTGTTAGTAGTAGTCATAGTAGTAGTAGTGGCTGTAGTAATAGTATTGGTATTGCAGAGGATATAGGAATACACACGAAAACACTAATATTCTCCAAGATCTCCTCAGAGCTGGGGCAATCTGTTCGAGATCATATTATCTGCCACCGTGATTGAATCCAATAGCAGAGAAATGAATGAGCACATAGCGTTCTGAAAGGCCAGGATGATCACGGTTGAAGAGGCAATTCAACAAATGATCTGATATCCTCTATGCTGGCGCCCAACATCAGACTAGAACAATAGCATTTACCCAAGGCATCCCAAAGAAAGACAGATGATTAGATTAGAAAATTCCTTTATAACAATGGATAAATATAACAACGTTTTAGATTTGATTCGGCATCTTTACCTATCTGATATATATTAAGAGTATGTCCATGTAGAAAATACATGTACCAGCTGTCATAGGAATGTATCGTGTGTCTTTGGCTGGTCCTGGATCAGATGTGACATGGATCAGAGGTGCACTTTAGAACGACTCCGCCTGATCTCAGATCAGTTGAGACGGAGGAACACGTACAGTAAATGCTAAGTGGCGGTTCGAGCTGAGGGAACAGCCACAGTGACTGGGACGCGGAAGAAATGTTGTGCTGCTGAATCGATGGGGAGCTCGCCATGTGAAAAATGCATGAGGGGCGTTTTTCCCATAACACTGTACAAAACATGCAGGGAAGTCTCCAAGAGGAAGCCTAAACAAGCTAAATATAAACAAGCTGAACAAGTTAAATATTCAGCTGCGTGGAAGTCATGTTTCACCGGAGTTCAGTCAAAGCTGGGTATGGAACTCACAGAGGGACGAAGGAGTTCAAAGTGGTTCAAAGTGCATAAAAGACTACAGAGACAAAAGAGTTATCAGCATAGAGTAGTCACGACTTTGTAACTTACTCACAGACCTGCCTTTTTACTGATAACTATAAAGCAATTATTGGTTACACTATATAAAGTTGAACTTACACATCTGTAATAACACTGTAATTACTGTAGTAACAACATTGTACTAACATGCTGTTACATAGTTCTTTAATAATTGCATTGTATACAAAAATCCCTCTGTAATCTGTTTATAATGTTCCTGAAATTTGTACCCTACACACATTTGGAAGTTCATCCCAGCTCATATCTTATCTCGTATATCCCACTGATGGAGCTATTCAAGTGAAGGGCAATGATCATGGTAACGATTATCATTGCATTATTAACATTTGACAAAGTCAAATTCTCCCTCGTTTTAAAGGGCATATAACTACAATAACGTTCCCCTCTTTTACTCTGGGCTAAATCAACATCAGGCACTCAAATAAAGAGTCATTATGCATCTGTGGTTGAAACACCATCAACAGACCATCCAGACAACAAGTTTTGCACACTCATTTAGATGAATAGTTGAATAGTTTTTCATTATGGTGGCAGGGCTAATCACTACAGGTGTCTTTGCACAGTATCTCAAACACAGCCAATTCGATTAGATCTTACTGTTCGCATTCAATGAAAACAGGTATCTCAGCTCATAGTAGTTCAAAACATTCAACGGAGTTATTATTGTCAAACCTACAAAAGAGGAAGTGTACTTACTTAATCATCTTCGTTCCTGGAGGCACATGGGGCCTGTAAAGTTGTCCAATGCTGTCTGGCTTTCTTTGCTTCAGACCATGACACGCGGATCTTCATACATTCTGCAGCAGGTCATTGTTGGATGTGCTCTTCTATGTTTGCCTTGTGGATTCCAATCCAGAGGATGTTTTGTGATGTTTTTTGGGCCTCACCAGACCGTGTGGCCTATCCATCTCCACTTCTGCTCTTGGATGGTATACTGAGACTAGCTTCTGGTTCATTCTCTTCCACAGGTCTATATGTGAGCTCCACTCAGGCCACCTTATGCACAAGATTTGTCTAAGGCAGGAGTTGACGAAGACCTGTAGCTTGTGCAGAGGAAGTGTGGGGGCTTTCCATTTCCCTCGATGTGACATTTATGTGACACCCTGCCAGATTGGATATTAATAGAGTAAGCAAACTATAAAGGCCGGGTGGGTACCTGTGGAGATGATTAGATGAGAGAGATGTTCTGGACACTGAGAGTAAAGACGCAGACATGCTGCTTCAGCCTGTAACACCAATCTGGCAAGTGTTTTAGTACTATATCTCTTGACACAATGATGAAAATAATCATGGCCTCTAAACCTTCAAGCTGCATACTGGACCCTATTCCAACTCATCTACTGAAAGAGCTGCTTCCTGTGCTTGGCCCTCCTATGTTGAACATAATAAATGGCTCTCTATCCACCGGATGTGTACCAAACTCACTAAAAGTGGCAGTAATAAAGCCTCTCTTGAAAAAGCCAAACCTTGACCCAGAAAATATAAAAAACTATCGGCCTATATTGAATCTTCCATTCCTCTCAAAAATCTTAGAAAAGGCTGTTGCGCTGCAACTCACTGCCTTCCTGAAGACAAACAATGTATACGAAATGCTTCAGTCTGGTTTTAGACCCCATCATAGCACTGAGACTGCACTTGTGAAGGTGGTAAATTACCTTTTAATGGCATCAGACCGAGGCTCTGCATCTGTCCTCGTGCTCCTAGACCTTAGTGCTGCTTTTGATACCATCGATCGCCACATTATTTTGGAGAGATTGAAACCCAAATTGGTCTACACGGACAAGTTCTGTTATGGTTTAGATCTTATCTGTCGGAAAGATATCAGTTTGTCTCTGTGAATGGTTTGTCCTCTGACAAATCAGCTGTAAATTTCGGTGTTCCTCAAGGTTCCGTTTTAGGACCACTATTGTTTTCACTATATATTTTACCTCTTGGGGATGTCATTCGAAAACACAATGTTAACTTTCACTGCTATGCGGATGACACACAGCTGTACATTTCCATGAAACATGGTGAAGCCCCAAAATTGCCCTCGCTAGAAGCATGTGTTTCAGACATAAGGACGTGGATGGCTGCAAACTTTCTACAATGGCCCATCGGACAAAACAGAGATGCTTGATCTAGGTCCCAAGAAACAAAGAGATCTTCTGTTGAATCTGACAATCAATCTTAATGGTTGTACAGTCGTCTCAATAAAACTGTGAAGGACCTCGGCGTTACTCTGGACCCTGATCTCTCTTTTGAAGAACATATCAACTGTTTCAAGGACAGCTTTTTTCCATCTACGTAACATTGCAAAAATCAGAAACTTTCTGTCCAAAAATGATGCAGAAAATGTAATCTATGCTTTTGTCACTTCTAGGTTAGACTACTGCAATGCTCTACTTTCTGGCTACCCGGATAAAGCACTAAATAAACTTCAGTTAGTGCTAAATACGGCTGCTAGAATCCTGACTAGAACCAAAAAAAATTATAATATTACTCCAGGCAAGGGCTGATTTCAAGGTTTTACTGCTAACCTACAAAGCATTACATGGGCTTGATCCTACCTATCTCTCTGATTTGGTCCTGCCGTACATACCTACACGTACGCTACGGTCACAAGATGCAGGCCTCCTAATTGTCCCTAGAATTTCTAAGCAAACAGCTGGAGGCAGAGCTTTCTCCTATAGAGCTCCATTGTTATGGGATGGTCTGCCTACCCATGTGAGAGACGCAAACTCGGTCTCAACCTTTAAGTCTTTACTGAAGACTCATCTCTTCAATGGGTCATATGATTGAGTGTAGTCTGGCCCAGGAGTGTGAAGGTGAACGGAAAGGCTCTGGAGCAACGAACCGCCCTTGCTGTCTCTGCCTGGCCGGTTCCCCTCTTTCCACTGGGATTCTCTGCCTCTAACCCTATTACAGGGGCTGAGTCACTGGCTTACTAGGGCTCTTTCATTCCGTCCCTAAGAGGGGTGCGTCAATTGAGTGGGTTGAGTCACTGATGTGATCTTCCTGTCTGGGTTGGCGCCCCCCCCTTGGGTTGTGCCGTGGCGGAGATCTTTGTGGGCTATACTCAGCCTTGTCTCAGGATGGTGGTTGAAGATATCCCTCTAGTGGTGTGGGAGCTGTGCTTTGGCAAAGTGGGTGGGGTTATATCCTTCCTGTTTGGCCCTGTCCGGGGGTGTCATCGGATGGGGCCACAGTGTCTCCTGACCCCTCCTGTCTCAGCCTCCAGTATTTATGCTGCAGTAGTTTATGTGTCGGGGGGATAGGGTCAGTTTGTTATATCTGGAGTACTTCTCCTGTCCTATCCGGTGTCCAGTGTGAATTTAAGTATGCTCTCTCTAATTCTCTCTTTCTCTCTTTCTTTCTCTCTCTCGGAGGACCTGAGCCCTAGGACCATGCCTCAGGACTACCTGACATGATGACTCCTTGCTTTCCCCAGTCCACCTGGCCGTGCTGCTGCTCCAGTTTCAACTGTTCTGCTTGTGATTATTATTATTTGACCATGCTGGTCATTTATGAACATTTGAACATCTTGGCCATGTTCTGTTATAATCTCCACCCGGCACAGCCAGAAGAGGACTGGCCACCCCACATAGCCTGTTTCCTGTCGAGGTTTCTTCCTAGGCTTTGGCCTTTCTAGGGAGTTTTTCCTAGCCACCGTGCTTCTACACCTGCATTGCTTGCTGTTTGGGGTTTTAGGCTGGGTTTCTGTACAGCACTTTGAGATATCAGCTGATGTACGAAGGGCTATATAAGTACATTTGATTTGATTTGATTTGATATACAAATATTATAGTAAGTGCCTATTAAGTACCAAATAAAGTAACAGGTTTGACCGTAATAGGGTTGACAATTTATTTTTAAGTAAGCCATAAATCCTCTTGTGACAGGGGAAAGGAAGCTTCTTGTGTGCACCAGGAGTGGAAATTAAATCCAAGCATCACAAAAAAACATGAAATTGTTCAAACATTTCTAGCCTGTCTATCTATGGGTAACAGGATTGACATGTTATGCTTGACCCACTCGGTTTTACATGACAAAATACCAGAAAATTCCCCAAAAGTGTAGAACCAGCTTACCTGCTTTAACTCTATGATTTGACCATTAGATATTCAATGTTACTTTTCAAATAAGTATTTAAAAAGGAATAGTTTCACCATATTAAAATGAGAGTTCAGGTCACCTAACAGGGTTGACCTTAAAATTAGGGACAGACATAAATGAAACACTAATCACATGAAATAAATAACAATCTTCAGAAATGACTTTTGTCAAAGCAAGAAGATAACTAACAGGCTGACCACACCGCTCGCCAACGCGTGAGCGTTGCAAAATAAATGTAGAAATCTATGTTATTCAATTATTGCACCCACACTGCTCGCGCGCGCCAACGAGCGTCTGCGTTGCCAAGGGCTAAAATGGAAATCAGTCATATTTCAGTCATATTTCTGACGCAGATTGCACTGCAAGTCCTGCCTCTCCCATCTCCTCATTGGTTTATAGAAGCAGGTACCCACGTGCCATCTCCTCATTGGTTATACCCATGTGGGTGACTGAAAGACGAACGAGGTCAGTGGCGGTAATGCACCTAATTTAGGAAAGCTGCCAATTACAATATAAAGTCAAGAGAAGAAAAAGCCTGGAAGGAAGAGAGATGACTAGAAACGATTCGGTTGACCGTTTTATGTGTGGATTAATTGGCAGAGTAGAGGACCTTGTGCATTTCAGGTAAAATAACAACTCAATGTTTATATCCCAGGACAAATGATCTAGCAACAGCAAGCTAGCTAAATAGGACAAATTAGCTAGTAAGTGCAAGCTAACTAGGAAATTGCCATAAATGTTTAATGCTTTTTGACCTGTCCCCAAATTAATATAATTGGTTCATATTTGTTTTGATAATTTAACCTGCGTGTCGTGATCACGTTTGGTGTGGGGGGACAAAACAAATTTATGCACAATGGCGCACGCGGCAGCCGGTTTGGGTTCCGTGTAAGGCTTTACAATGATGGTGAAAAACTTGGAGCCATGTTTTAATTACAGTGGGGGAAAAAAGTATTTAGTCATCTACCAATTGTGCAAGTTCTCCCACTTAAAAAGATAAGAGAGGCCTGTAATTTTCATCATAGGTACACTTCAACTATGACAGACAAAATGAGAAAAAAAATCCAGAAAATCACATTGTAGGATTTTGAATTAATTTATTTGCAAATTATGGTGGAAAATAAGTATTTGGTCACCTACAGACAAGCAACATTTGTGAAATTTAGTTGGTGAATTTAAAATCCACAATCATGTGCCAGGGTTTTTCAATTCATTAACTGAATTAAAAGTATTTGAGATGGAATAGACCCCAACCCTACTTATCAACTTTACTTCTCATCTGTCATTATCCTTCATCATTACAGCATAACTACAGCAGTGTCAGTATTGGTAGAAGTTCAACAGCAGTAAGATTAATTGACATAGATGAGCGGCTTTGAATTTGTTTTTATGGCATGCTTATAAGTAAGCATTTCACGGTAAGATCTACACCTGTTGTATTCGGGGGATGTGACAATGGCCCATTGATTGGCTTGTTCATGTGATGTTGACAAAAGCAGCTCTAACCACCTACTACCTACAAAAACACAATAGGTTGCATCAGCTTGGTCCCCGATTAAAGGACGAAGATGGGTTTGTATGTGTGTATACACAGTATATTGAAGGGGTTGGGAAAAAAACAGAAGACAAAATTCCACCCCGTATGGACTAATAAAGTATATCTTATCTTATCTCGTAAACAGTGTGATGTGATATGGTGGTGACCAACTAAAGTCAGCAATGCTTAAGCCTTGGTCTGTACTCTATCACTTCTGCCTTAACAGTGCTGTCAAATGCAAATGCACATTGAATCCTTGAATTGACTTGGGTGCTCCTGATTCTATCAACTTTCCTTTATGCAATAAACCTTTAGCAGGGAGAAAGAGTGTCCGTCTGCTCTCTCTTGCGTCCTTGGGCGGAATTTTTTTCAGTTTCTTTTGAAAGTAATGACTAGTTTCTATGGAAACGTGTCAATACTTGGGAACAGCGAGAAGCAAGTTGGTACTCTGAGACCTTCCTCCCCAAACGCAACAGGTTCTTTGTTTTAATTGTGAAAAGGAGCGGTAACAAGCTGGCTGCTGATCAAAACTAATTCCAATGATTTTTAGCAACTGCGCTCTCTGGAACTTTCTGTCCCTTTCCTCTTTAATTGCAGTGTCACTGTGTCAACCTAACAAACTCCACTCTCAGGTTAAATAAGTATCTAAATTAGATTTACACCGCTTGTTTCAGTCTGTCGAATTCGGGAAATTAATAGAAATGTAGCTGGTGAATTTAAAATCCACAATCGTGTCCAAGGGTTTTTCAATTCATTAACTGAATTAAAAGTATTTTGCGATGGGATTGACCCCAACCCTACTTTTCAACCCTACTTTTCAACCCTACTTCTCAACCCTACTTTTCATCTCTCATTATCCTCCGTCATCACAGCGTAAATACAAGTAGTGTAAGCATTGGTATAAGTTCAACAGCAGCATTAACCGTAAGATTCATTGACAGAGGAGCGGCTTTGAATCTGTTTTTATGGCATGCTTGATTGCTCAGTGCCCTATGAAACTCCCTCCTCAATATTCCTCCGTCCTCGCAGAGTGCAGCCAGTCGGGGTGTAGAAATGGTAGTTGTGATTTACACAGTAAACATGATGGCTACAATCTCCTCTCTGTCTGACTCAGGGAAGGATATTAATTACAGCAGATGGTGATATCATAAATCACGCTTCCTTTGTTTTGGGTTATTGCTTGTAATTGAAATTTGGAAAAGAGAAGGTTTAATTTGAAAACCCTCCAAATCCTCAGAGTCTTAAACAGAGCCAGTGCAGTTTTGGCTAAGAGTGTGCATATGCAAATTGTAATAGATGAAATCATCTTACTGCTGGTTATTGAACTCTGAGAAAATACAAAGGGTTGTCCTCACATATTCTGCCAGCAAATAAATATATAACTCCTGTAGAATCTATAGTACATGGCAATAACACTGTAAATAAATATATTATTTATTGTCTGAAGTATGTCTTCAATTGCACTATGCAAAATGTATAAACTCAGAAGGCCCAAGTAACCTATTCCAGCTTATTATTAATAATAATAATAGGTGCTTATATTTGTTCTGTTACACACGTATACAAGTGTGTAATGGAAATCTGTTACTTGCATATCCCAACTCCCCCGAAATATGATGTCCATATTAGGACAGTCTCAGCAGGACTTCTTTCAATCTCAGCATGTCATAATATGGACACCGTAGACACAGCTCTGTTTGAGACAGCATTACATGTGCCTGGACATCAGTGTTGGGGAGTAGTGAACTACTTATAGGTCAACTAGTAACAGTGGTGGAAAAAGTATCCAATAGTCATACTTGAGTCAAAGTAAAGATATCATAACAGAAAATGACTCAAGTAAAAGTAAAAGTCACCCAGTAAATATTACTTGAGTAAAAGTCTAAAAGTATTTGGTTGTAAAATCTACTTAAGTATCAAAAGTAAATGTAATTGCTAAAATATAAATGTACTTAAGTATATTAGCAAGAGGCAGTAGAGATGACTAGGGATGTTCTGTGGATGTGTGAGTTTGACCATTTTCCTGTCTTGCGAAAAGCATTCAAAATGTTACGAGTACTTTTGGGTGTCAGGGAAAATGCATGGAGTAAAAAGTATATACTTTTGTCCAAATTACCCCAAAAAACAACTTAAGTTGTTCTTTAAAGTATTTTTACTTAAGTACTTTACACCACTGACTAGTAATGTAACTACATTTTGCAGTAGCTTGGTGGTAGCTGAACTAAATAAAAATCTTGGTAGTGTTTTCCATAAATAATTACTTTTTTGCCATGTAGCGGTGTAGGTAACTACTGGAACAACACACTACTTTATTTCCGAAAAAAAAAAAAGTAGACAAGTATTTTTTAGCATCAGACCTGCCTAATTCTCACTTGAAACATGTTGTTTTAAAAGTCCACATGACACATTCTGTTCTCAACTGACTCCATAGTGATCCGTTCTTGCAATTTGTAGCCTATGACATTTCAGTATTAAATATGATAATTTATCACAAAGTAGTTTGGATGTAGTGAACTACTTTTTCAAGGTAGCTTGACTTATTACAGTGTGAAGTAATTGGTAGCTTGGTCAATTGTATTTTCAGAGTAGCTTCCCCAACACTGCTGGACATCCAGGTGACTAAGAAACATATTGTTATGCTGGTTTTAATAATGCTTCAACTGCAGCTGTGTGTAACATCTAATTACTCTTGAAAAGGAACAGATGAGAGAACAACACGTTATTAAAAAGCCAAAGTGTCAAAACAAATATTAATGCAAATGTCAACACAGTTCGGCATAATCATGTACATTTGTCTACTCAAACTTCGTCACAAGATACAATTTTAAGGACTACTGCAGTTTCTTTAATGAAAAGGATCCAAATAACTTGGGATAACTAATAATGTCACTGCAAAAGGTTGTTTGTCACTATCTTAACCATCTCAGATACATTGACACCGATGAAGACATTCAATGCACATACACACACACACACACACACACACACACCCTCACCCTACTCAATAACCTCATAAAAGAAAAGAGGTCGGAGACGATAGGGGTTCACCATGTCATCTAAGAGGTAAGAAGGCTCCTGCACTTCAAATCCATGGCAGTGGAGAATTTACACAGACTTAGTCACCCTTCCCCTCTATGCTGTTACACTCAAGATGACCTGTGTTATGGACCCTGTGCTATACCAAGACAAAGGCCCGGGCAGGGGGCATCGAAGGGTTGTTTAGATGCCCAAAGCCCGTCTCTCCTGACCTGTCGATATCTATCGATGGCCTCACTGTCAGCTTTTTGAAAAGGTTGTCGGACCGGCTCAGCTGCCCGCACTAAAATGAGGGTACTACAGAGGGGACAAGAAATAGAACAAAGCAGCTAAAAGGGCACTGCAACTGTTTACTTTGACTTGGGTAAAGATCCTAGGAATGTAGCTTTTGTTAATTAAAGACTAAGCGGGGGAAAAAAATGTTGATGTCAATAAATACATTCTGACAAAAACACGATCAATATCCTATTGATCTGAAAGCAGAGAAAGAGAGGCACTGCAAGATGAGTAACTCAAAGCTACACAATGCCTTTACACCTAGCATCATAAACAAAGGAAAAGCTCAATCTCCTTTGATCAAAGACATTTACCCTGGTGATTATGTGTGATTCTCTTTAACACCAAATATCTCAATAAGATTAAGGCTACGGTGTGTCCACCTACAGAGCTACCCCTCCCTTTCCCTGCCTGATTATCCAGCACTGGTCACATTGTACTCTCACATGCATATTCTTATGGGTGAACAGATGTGACAAGTCAAGACCGTAGAGACATCAATCTCAATGCTGATCTTCGTTAATAACTAACTAATTCATTCCATTCGTGCTACAGAGGCATGGAAAAATACATGAATTGGGGATGAATTGGTGCAACCTGTAACCTCAGACAACATTTTACATCAAATCATGCTAAAATAGTTAAACACCTGCTTTGCGAGGTCTGAGCTGGATCTCGATGCAAACGCATTTAAAAAAAAATCTTCTTCATTACTTTTCCTGCAGGGGTCAAGGTTGGCAGAAGATTTAAGTCATGACAACCGCATTAAGGCCGTCAACATGAAGCACATAAACAGCATTAGGGATGTTTTCTATAGCGTTTCAAAATTATTGTCTTAGGTTTGTCTCATAAATTGTCTCATTCAACCACTAATTTGTCTTTGGAGATTGGCTATTTTAAAGAAACCCTTGTTCTTCTTCTTCTTTGATAAGCGTTCTGAATTAACAATCAACAATCTGTTCGCTTTATTATTCCACTGAACACAACACATCTAAATTGAGTTCCTTAGGGGCTGTCTTATAATAAAAGGCTGTGTACAATAAAATACGGTAGATATTATGGGAGTGAGTGAGTGGTTAAATTGGCAATGTTTTAATTGTGTGATAATTGCTATAAAGAATAAAGATATACATTCATACCACTCACTGTATTGTTCTCATTACTAATGAACTATCATGAACCAAAGAGTGTCTCTTGATTAAGTGGTGGGTTAATTAGAGTTAAAGTTGATTACATGTTCCTGAGGTGTTACCCCTTGTGAGAGCTGAACGTCTCAAGACTGAGGCCGTCAGCCAGTGAGACAATGTCTACCTTTCAAATTGTGATTTATCTGGCTAGGTCCTGCTTATGCAATTTGTGTCAGTGGAGATTAAACTCTTGGACACACTTAGATGGTTGAATGGCCGTGCTGTGGCCTCCATGTTAAAGCAATGTCTCTTTTTGTAATGTAATTTAATATAATGCTGCATGCACACGTGCACACATACGTGCACACACACATGCACACACACACGTGCACACACACACACACGCGCTTTGCCTCTTCAGGGACTGTACAGATACCCTTGAAGAGAAGTAATTGTTGTTAAAAAGAGCCTTCTTAATCCCACCCTGATTTTGTGTGTGTGTGTGTGTGTGTGCGCGTGTGCGCGTGTGCATGTGCGTGTGTGTGTGTGTGCGTGAGTGCGTGAGTGTGTGCGTGTGTGTGTGCGTGTGTTTAAAATCAAACACCAGGTGTAGACTAACAGTGAATTGTTTAATTACGGGTCCTTTTCCAGAAATGCAGAGCTAAAGATAAAAAAGACAACACAGAAATAGTGACACAAGGAATAAATACACAGTGAATAATGAATAACAATCATGAGTAAAATAACATGGCTATATACAGGGAGTACCAGTACCGAGTCGATGTGCAGGGGTACGAGGTCATTGAGGTAGCCATGTACATAGAGGTAGGTGTAAAGTGACTAGGCAACAGGACAGATAATAGACTGAGCTGTAGCTGCAGCATATGTGGTGAGCGTGAAAGTTTGTCTGTGTGTGTGAGTGGGTGTGCGGCGTCAGTAAGCATGTGTTTATGTTATGTGTGTGTGGGCGTATGTAGTGTGTGTGTGTGTGTGTGTGTGTGTGTGTGTGTGTGTGTGTGTATGTGTGTGTGTTTGTGTGTGTGTTGGGGTGTCAGTGTAAGTGGGTGTATGTGGGTGGGTATGTGTGTGTGTTGCGGTGTCAGCGTAAGTATGTGTGCCTGTGTGGGTAGAGGCCAATTTGTGTGCACATAGTCAGTGCAAGAGAGTTAGTGTATAAAGTGTCAATGCAGGTAGTCCGGGTAGCCATCTGACTAGATATTTAGCAGTCTTGTCTAACAGTCTTATGGCTTGGGGGTCCTGTTAGTTCCAGACTTGATGCACTGGTACCGCTTGCCGTGTGGTAGCAGAGAGTAGTCTATGGCAGGGATCATCAGCTAGATTCAGCCAGGGGCCTATTTTTTCTTGAGCGGATAGTCGGGGCGCCGGGATATAATTACAATAATTTGTAGACTGCAAATTGACCGAAAGAAGCCCAAACAGATATAATATTTCACTTAAACATAACAATTTCTAACCTTGTTTGCCTTTGTTTACGATCATGTGTCTCTCTATTATGCATGGGACTACTTGGGTACAGTTTTACATTCAACAATGATTTTTTGTATTTTTTGCTCTGAAAACTTCCAAATAAAACCACTTGCTTGCCAAATTCGGCCGGTGGGCCAGTTGGAGAACCCTTGTCTATGGCATGGGTGGTTGGAGTCTTTGAACATTTTTGGGGCCTTCCTCTGAGATCAACTGGTAGAGAGATCCTGGATGGCAGGAATCTTGGCTCTAGTGATGTACTGGGCCTTACTCACCACCCTCTTTAGCGCCTTGTGGTCAGGTGCCTTGCAGTTGCAGTATAACGCAGCGATGCAGCCAGTCAAGATGCTCTCGATGGTGCAGCTGTAAAACTTTGAGGATCTGAGGGCCAAAACTTTTCAACCTCCTGAGAGGGAAGAGGCGCTGTCGTGCCCTCTTCACAGCTCTGTGGGTGACCCGCTCCACTGCAGCCCCGTCGATGTGGATAGGTGCGTGCTCGCCCATCCGTTTCCGGTTGTCCGCGATCAGCTTCTTTGTCTTGCTAACATTGAGGGAGAGGTTGTTGTCCTGTCACCACACTGCCAGGTCTCTGACCTTCTCCCTGTAGGCTGCCTCATCATTGTCTGTGATCAGTCCTACCATGTCGTGTAGTCAGAAAACTTGATGATGGTGTCTGAGTTGTGCGCAGCCATGCAGTCATGGGTGAATAGGGAGCACAGAAGGAGACTAAGCACACAACCTGAGGGGCCCCTCGTGTTGATGGTCAGCAAGGCGGATGTTTTGTTGCCTACCTTCACCGCCTGGGGGCGGCCCGTCAGGAAGGCCAGGATCCAATTGCAGAAGGCTTTGTTCAGTCCCAGGGTTCTGAGCTTGGTGATGAGTTTGGAGGGGACTATGGGGTTGAATGCTGAGCTGAACATGTACACGCGCATGGGTGAACAATTTTTTGTGTTTGGATTATAAACATAGCTATAACAACCCCTGGCTGTCAGTGTTAGCGTCTAGTGTCTAGGCCACATGGCTTCAGCAGAACAGATGGAGTGACACTCCTCATAAACGTTAATCTTGTTTAACACTAGCCTGTCAATGATTTATGCAGCAAAACGTCTATTAACATACTAAATGGGTGGCCCTGGGCAACGCAGCAATGGCTCTGATGCCTCTGAATTGCTGTTGGGTGGATCAGGTGCTTCTGGATGAATTAGCCATGTCCAGGTGGGCGGAGAGGGGCAATGGCAGGGAGACTGTCAGGCTAATTTACTCATGCTCATTCATCACCTTCTTTAAACTCGGAGAGCTGGACACATGATTGCTGTCTGGCTCAGGCTTTCAATCATTTTTTCAATCATCTCAATGATAAGCTTTGGAGGATTCAATTGGTCTGTGTGAACCCCTTCGCCAGTAACTACTTCCAGCCAAATTTGACCACTTCCAAAAGTGACTGGGGTGCCACCCTTAGCCCCCCCCCCCCAAAAAAAATAAACATGACAAATCAACCTCCCCCCCCCCAAAAAAAAAATGTGTGTGACTCATTTTCACGAGTCTTCATGGTTTTCAGAAATGTGTGAAGTTTTACATGTGCCTTTTTCATGTGTTTTTCCACAATGTGATAAAACATTCCCCATGTGACATTATTTTCACACACTTTTATTTTTCACCACTTCCAGCTACATCTGGTCTCCCATCCAGGGACCGACCAGGGCCATCCCTGCTTCGGAGGCAAACAGTGGGATGCAGGGGGCTATGTTGCTTTAAATGAATGTGCCATAACTTAAAACTGGCAAAAGATAACCAAAAGCATTTACCTGCTTGGTAACACTTTACAAAAAGATTCCATTTGTAAAGTGTTTATAAAGGGGTTACAATTACGCTACTAACGATTATGTAATCATTTGAAAATGCATTACAAACCATTAATAAACAGTTATATTGCATTGGTCAAAATAGTGCAATAACTGGTCAGTGTTTGCCAAATAGTGAGACAATATTTTCCTCCAGTTATTAACTATTTAATAAATGCACTTAAAAATGCTTATAAGATTAACCCATATGTATGATCATGCATCCATATTGACAAGAGTTGCATAGTTGAACAATAGTTATTTTCTCACTCTTGGGTGTGCTGCATTGGTGCTCTGTCCCAGGAACAGAAGAGCTTTGTTTTCATGATGCGTCTTGGCCCACGTTTGAAACCCTGATGCCCTGGACAAATTTACATCCAGGACATAATTCAATTATTACCCCTTACCAGATTATATCAACACACACTTACCACTTCTCAGTGATAGTCCAAGTATGGTGAATGCTCTGGTGTGAAATGGTAACCCTAATACCTTTGGTTGGCAAAACCGTGGAGGATATATCCTCTCACAACGTTGAATGTTTTGGTGTTTATACCCACCATTCATTGACTGAACATGTTTAACAAAGTGTTGAATCTTCTCTCATGTATGAAATGATGAGTATTCAATACTGCCTATAAGGATGTCTAAGCACTGAGTGAACTCTCAAATTATCTATAAATTATTTACCCACATGTATAACTGCTAAAAGTATGCCTTATTTTAAAGTGGCCGACCTATAAACATTTATAACTGAGTTATCAACACGTATAACAACACAATCTCACACTCAACTCGTGCAAATATGTACAAAAAGTATTTCAGCAGATTTTGTGGTTTTTGTGTGGCTTAATTTGTGTGAAAATACATTTTTTTTAGTTCGACTTAAATCGTAGGAAAATACATACATTTTTGTGGGACTTCATTCATAGGAAAATAAATTTTTGTGGGGCAAACTTCGGAAACATCTTTTGAAAGTTATTGGAGCGAAGCAATTTTGGAAAATGGTGTCCTACACTAACTTTTTTGTGTCCCACATTTATTTATATAAAAAAACATGTTAACAACCCAATATTGTTAATAAACCAGGTTGTCACCGAAATACTATTACTATTTTATTTTAATTAAATCCAATGCTGTTTTCTTTGCTTGTTTTCGCTTAATACTTCGGGATACTGGTGCTATGTCGGATTTTAGGGTTGCCAGATTGGAGTAAAAAACTGTATTTGTCAGTTGTTTTTTGCGGTATCGATGAAGGTATTTGATTTGGGAATGGTGATACATTTTAATGATGGGAAAGTAATTCATCAATAAATGTGGGGAAACAGAAGCCCTGCAAATAATGTGACTGTATGCTATTTGCAACTATAGCAACTCTGGATTATGATAAATTCAACCATATCAATGCATTTAAACAGGTTCATGTTAAATAATGAATTATGTTGGCTTACACACTCCAGCCACATGAGGTCTAGCATTGTTTTGCATTAGGAGGAACCCAGGGCCAACCGCACCAGCATATGGTCTCATAAGGGGTCTGAGGATCTCATCTCGGTACCTAATGGCAGTCAGGCTACCTCTGGCGAGCACATGGAGGGCTGTGCGGCCCCCCCAAAAAATGCCACCCCACACCATGACTGACCCACCGCCAAACCGGTCATGCTGGAGGATGTTGCAGGCAGCGTTCTCCACGGCGTCTCCAGACTGTCACGTCTGTCACATGTGCTCAGTGTGAACCTGCTTTCACCTGTGAAGAGCACAGGGCACCAGTGGCGAATTTGCCAATCTTGGTGTTCTCTGGCAAATGCCAAACGTCCTGCACGGTGTTGGGCTGTAAGCACAACCCCCACCTGTGGACGTCGGGCCCTAAAACCACCCTCATGGAGTCTGTTTCGGATCATTTGAGCAGACATATGCACATTTGTGGCCTGCTGGAGGACATTTTGCAGGGCTCTGGCAGTGCTCCTCCTGCTCCTCCTTGCACAAAGGCAGAGGTAGCGGTCCTGCTGCTGGGTTGTTGCCCTCCTACGGCCTCCTCCGCGTCTCCTGATGTACTGGCCTGTCTCCTGGTAGCGCCTCCATGCTCTGGACACTACGCTGACAGACACAGCAAACCTTCTTGCCACAGCTCGCATTGATGTGCCATCCTGGATGAGCTGCACTACCCGAGCCACTTGTGTGGGTTGTAGACTCCGTCTCATGCTACCACTAGAGTGAAAGCACCGCCAGCATTCAAAAGTGACCAAAACATCAGCCAGGAAGCATAGGAACTGAGAAGTGGTCTGTGGTCACCACCTGCAGAACCACTCCTTTATTGGGGGTGTCTAATTGCCTATAATTTCCACCTGTTGTCTATTCCATTTGCACAACAGCATGTGAAATGTATTGTCAATTAGTGTTGCTTCCTAAGTGGACAGTTTGATTTCACAGAAGTGTGATTGATTGAGTTACATTGTGTTGTTTCAGTGTTCCCTTTATTTTTTTGAGCAGTGTACTTAGGCTACTGTAACAAGGCATATGCCTGTATTATAGGCCTATTGCCTCTGCCATTGATATATCTAGTGAACAATGGGTAAGCAGCAACGGGCGTGACGGATAGAATTAGTCACTACAGGTGTTATCAAGCCTTACATAAAAGTTGCCTGAAGCTGAATGGAAAGCGCGATGCCCTGACCAGTTATTCAGAAGAAAATCCTCTGTGACAGTCTAATTTACACAAGTTCACTTACTAGTGTGGACCCAAAACAAGCACATTCTACACATTTACAAACTACCTGTTTAAAGTGTTATTACAACCTTGGTGTTCTTTTGGTACTGAAGCTTATACATCTAATAACCTGACAATGATCCACATCATATGGGTAGACAAATAATGTGAGTGTGTTATGCAGCAAAACACAACTAACCCTTTTTTTACGATGCAAACTAGTAATATGAATCACTGTTGATCCATCCTGTAGAATGGATGTAGGATTTTCTACGGCCTAGAATTGACCTTTCCCAGTCATGAAGGATGAAGCTAGGCCCCTCTCGGTTCTCATTGGCGAAGACTGAACTCAAGTCAGGGGTTATATGTCAGACTCTGCTATACCACGTTGCCCAACATGATGTACACCAGAGGTTGTATATAAACCCTTTCTATGGTGATATTACTTGTATCATTATTATAGGGCTGTGAAACCCATAGCTGAATGGCTTCAGACTGAGCATTTCTCACTGGAAATTGCTGCTGACATTGAACATAGCTTAGGGTTAGGGTATTTCATTCATTTCAGTCTCTCCAATGCCACTATTCCTAACAGCTTATACCCCAGAGGTTAGAAATAAATTTACAGTAGTGTGTAGATAAATTATTGCTTTCTTCAGTGGAAATACAGAATATGCATACAAATGCCAAAAAGAAAAGACTGACTGCATCACTTCTTGTTTTTATAAGAAACATGAATGTTTTGGCAATTGCAAATGGTTTGCATAGACAACACAGCACTGACACACAGTCCCCAGATCCAGAATAGATTCCAGGAAACATACAGTATTATACAGAGCCATGAGTGCATGGAGCTCCCTTCCATTCTATATAGTGCAAGTGAACACCAAACCTGGTTTCAAAAAACGAATAAAGCAACACATCACGGCACAATGCCTCTCTCCCATGTGACCTACTTGTTGTGTGTATGTCCTGACATATGTGTGTATCTGATAGATGCACACACACACACACACACTACATGTTCATGTTTTAAAATGTAAGTACAGGAGCAGTCAAAAGTTTGGACACACTTAGTCATTCAAGGTTTTTTCTTTATTTGTACTATTTCTACATTGTAGAGTAATAGTGAAGACATCAAAACTATGAAATAACACATATGGAATCATGTAGTATCCAAAAAGTCGTTAAACAAATCAACATTTGATATTCTTCAAATTAGCCACCCTTTGCCTTGATGACAGCTTTGTACACTCTTGGTATTCTCTCAACCAGCTTCATGAGGTAGTCACCTGGAATGCATTTCAATTAACAGGTGTTCTTTCTCAAAAGTTAATTTGTTGAATGTCTTTCCTTCTTAATGCGTTTGAGCCAATCATTTGTGCTGTGACAAGGTAGGGGTGGTATATAGATGATAGCCCTATTTGGTAAAAGAACAGCTCAAATAAGCAAAGAGAAACGACAGTCTATTATTAATTTCTAGACATGAAGGGCATTCAATACGGAACATTTCAAGAACTTTTAAAGTTTCTACATGTGCAGTCCAAAACCATCAAGCGCTATGATGAAACTGCACCTCATGAGGACCGCCACAGGAAAGGAAGTGCCAGAGTTACCTCTGCTGCAGATGATAAGTTAATTAGAGTTAACTGCACCTCAGATTGCAGCCCAAATAAATGCTTAACAGAGTTGGAGGCCTGATTCACACAGTCTCCTCTGACTAACTAACTAGCCACAACAAAGTCATAGAGGAACAGCCTTAGGTAAGTGCCTTTTTGCCTTGTAATTTTACATTTGGCTGGTGCATTGAAACAATTAGCTAGCACGATTATAATTTTTCTAGCACAGCCTGATGCACTAGAATGAGCTGCTCTCGAGGGGATCACTATGGTAGCCTGTTATGGCTATTCTCAACAACAAGGAAGCCAGGTGAGGATGCTATCCCATGGAAAGGAAGGGCTGTTGTGGCACCAAAATGGCTGAAAGTTGCCTAGGTAGAACCCTCCTTTCGCCAAAAAGTTGAATTCACCCCTGAGAATTGTAGCGCATTAAGCTGACAACTATGGATAAGACTGTTTAAGGCAAGCCATGTTTTCCCTTTCATTCAGAATCTGTAATATATTCAAGTAAGTAATAAATGTATATTTTTATTTTATTTAGCCTTGATTTATCTAGGCAAGTCAGTTAGGAACAAATTCTTATTTACAATGACGGCCTACTTGTAAAGCCACCCCGGCCAAACCCTCCCCTAACCCGGATGATGCTGGCCGCTGGGCCGCACGGCCGGTTGTGATACAGGCCGGGATCAAACCCGGGTCTGTAGGGACGCCTCTAGCACTGCGACGCAGTGCCTTCGACCACTGCACCACTCGGGAGGATTTCCTCAGCCCCACTTTGGGTACGCTAGGATACAGTTTTGCTCAGTTCTGGCACTCTCCCTACATATTAGTCATTGGAAACTACTTTATATTGTTTGTGTATCCTAATGTATTTTCTTGTCTCTCCCTTCTAGAAACCAGAAACCTTCCTTTCTACCACAACAGTCCTACTGGACTCAAAACTCCAACTACTGCGCCTCCACTCAACTCCAATCAACTGTGTTTAATTGTGTGAACATTTTAACCACCCCTCCTCCTGTGATTGGAGCATTCTATTTAACTACTGTGTATCTCTCCTTGCAGTTCACATCCTCTGCCTCTTTATAACCTGTATTCCACCTGTGCTTGGGGTCAATCTTCTCTGTTAGGGCAATGCCGGGAGCAGGTGTGTCCGTGGAGATTTGGTCAAAGAAACAAGCTGTCAGTCCAAACTGTCTGAGCTGCGGAGCTAGTTCGTAGTCTTGCATCCATCCTAACATAGTTTGCCTTGCATTCAGGGTTGTCAGCTATCGTAGTTTTTGTAATTCTTGCACTCCAAGAGCCACTCCAATTGCTCCCCCATGCTCGGTGTGATGTAGGGTTTGGTAAGGTATTTTTTTGATCAATTATGAGATGAAAAGTAACTTCTTGCTTTGCAGTCCAAGCCATACTGAACAAAAAAAAATAAACGCAACAAGTAAAGTGTTGGTCTCATGTTTCATGAGCTGAAATAAAATATCCCAGAAATGTTCCATACTCACAAAAAGCTTATGTATCTCAAATTTTGTGCACAAATTTGGTTATGTCCCTGTTAGCGAGCATTTCTCTTTTGCCAAGATAATCCACCTGACAGCTGTGGCATATCAAGAAGCTGATTAAACAGCATGATCCTTACACAGGTGCACCTTGTGATGGCGACAATAAAAGGCCACTCTAAAATGTATGGTTTTGACACACAACACAATGCCACAGATGTCTCAAGTTTTGAGGGAGTGTGCAATTTGCATGCTGACTGCAGAAATGTCCACCAGAGCTGTTGCCACAGAATTTAATGTTTATTTCTCTACCACAAACCGCTTCCAACGTAATTTTTGAGAACTTGGCGGTACGTCCAACCAGCCTCTCAACCTCAAACCACGTGTAACCACGCCAGCCCTGGACCTCCAACTCCGGCTTCTTAAGATGCGGGATCGTCAGAGACCAGCCACCGGGACAGCTGACGAAACTAAGGAGTATTTCAGTCTGTAATAAAGCCCTTTTCCAGTCTGCATGATCAAAACAATCGTGAAGCGTTGATTCCAATTGATCAGACCAGCATTGAATGGTTCTAGTCACGGGTACATTATTTTTGAATTTCTGCCTATAAGATGGTAGGAAGAAGATGGAGTCGTGGTCGGATTTTCCGAAAGGGAGGGCCTTGTATGCATCGCGGAAGTGAGAGTATCAGTGATCGAGTGTATTGCTTGTGCGAGTGCTGCAATCGATATGCTGATAGAAATTAGGTAGCCTTATTCTCAAATTTACTTGTTAAAATCCCCAGCTACAATAAATGCAGCCTCAGGATATATGTTTTCCAGTTTACATAGATTCCAGCGAAGCTTGAGGGGGTATAAACACAGCTATGACGATAACTAGATGTTATGGCCAGCATTTGATTGTAAGGAATTCTAGGTCGGGTGAGCAGAAGGACTTGAGTTCCTGTTGGTTGTTATGATTACACCATGAGTCATAAAGCATGAAGCATACACTCCCGCTCTTCTTCTTCCCAGAGAGGTGTTTATCTCTGTCGGCGTGCCGCATGAAGAAGGCCGGTCCGTTTGCCGGACCAGGAGGCCAAATCCACTGTCCTGGGTGGAGGTCCGCTTCGGGAAAGTCACATTCCTGGTCATAACATCGGCGTCATCTTGCAAAGGGAACAGCAGTGACGGACTCGATTGGTAACTTCAAAAAGGGAAAAATGTATTGTTCCAAGGAGGTTCCTCTCCAGACTGACAAGTCTCCCAACAAATCACAAGTTTGGGTGGGCAGGGTATAAAATGATGTCAGGAATTGAGGGGATTTGATTATCTAGCCCGGGTTACCCGGTGGGAGGAGTTTGCACCGGGTGAAAAGTGATAACATTAGTTTTGGAATTGCCGTAGTCTGGTTGTTCTGCCATTTTACATAACCCTATAGGCGGCAGGTGTTACATAGTCATGTGGCCAATAATATATTCTGTAAATATAATTACAATACAGAAATGTACTCGCTCTTTAGTGAAGTTCTGTCAATATTATGTTGGAAATCATATTCACGGAAATATAGTTGCACACTAATTATACAAATTGTAACCATCTTTTAGGACAAGAATGACTGTGTAACCTTTAGGACCATTTCTCAATCACAGGTCCCCAAGGGTACAGTAAGTGTATATCATTAATGACATAACTTGTGATGGTTTAAATCAGGAATGGTAAACTTTGATTGAGGTGGGGGCCATAAAAAATCTGAACTCATCAAGAGAGGCCGCAGTGGCTCGTGGCTCTGCGTACCCACATCCCTACACACATCCCTACACACATCCCTACCCACATCCCTACACACATCCCTGCCTTGCATTTTGGAGGCACCTTGCGAGCAAAACATTTTAGTGGGCCCCTTCTTGACAGCGGAGAGTAAATTTCCTTCAATTATAAGCATTTTGTAATGGGGCGTAGAGAAGATACTGAAATGTATAACTCATTTCATGCATTTCTACTCCTTTTGCCATGTGGTGAAGATAATTTTTCAGTTTAAAGCCAATCTTCTGCAATTCTGCACATTTTTCCATAGGGTGGAGAGAAACGTTTGCAGTTTTTAATATATCTGAGTGAGAGTGACTAACACAATCAACGCCCCCCCCCCCCCCCCCGGTCAGTCATTCGACCATGATTACAACAAGTTTAGATGGCTAATTACCAATCCAAAACATTTTGACTGACATAACAAGAGAAAAACTGCTGATGCACAAACACATTTTTTAATTGAACATTGTGTATTTAACTATTCTAACTCTAAACAGTACGTTCAGACATACTGACTGAGGTACCCCCCCCCCCAAAAAAAACAACAACAACATAATGAATTAAAATAATATATTCACTGAGTGTACTTTCCTAACATTGAGTTGCACTGCCCCCTTTTTCCCTTAGAACAGCCTCAATTTGTCAGGGCATGTACTCTACAAGGTGTTCCACAGGGATGATTGAAACCCAGCATGACAAACCCAGCAGCGTTGCACTTCTTGACACAAACCGATGCGCCTGGCACCTACTACCATACCCCGTTCAAAGGCACATACAAATGTTGTTTTGCCCATTCACCCTACGAATGGCACACATACACAATCCCTATCTCAATCGTGCCGAGGCTTAAAAACAACCCTTTACGTACTACCATACAAGCAGTGTTCTGCTAATACAACAATGTGAGCCTTTACATTTATATTTTGTCTGGTGGTAATGGGGCTACTTTGGCAAGCATGTCAGAGTGGTCATACCATCCTGTGTGGTGTCCCGTATACAACAGGAGTTCCCTTATCCTGGTGCAGAGTACACAGGGTTTCTCCCTACCCATATTGAGTGATACCATTTAATTCAATAACAAAAAAGATTCTTAGCAATTCTGCACATTTTACCATAGTGGGGAGAGAAATGTTTGCAGTTTATATCCAAGTGAGAGTGACTAACAAAAGATGAATGGGAGGGAAAGGGAGAAGGGGGTATTTGTGAGTAAAGTGCTGTCAATTGAAGGTCAAGTCAAATGTGAGTGTGTGTGTGTCTCTGCCTGCGTGCCTATCGAGTTGCTACTCAAAGAATAGTCTACTTCGGTCAGTAGAGCATAGCAAGCGATGAGCTTGGCTCCTATTTCGACTGGCAGACTTCTTCCTGGCCCCAGCGATAGTCAGCAGACTGTACCAAGGGGTGAAGGACAGCAGGAGGATCTGATAGGTGCTCACCTCTCCTACAATAGTAGTATTGAGTACAGAATAAAGAATCTCTCATTGTGATTGGATGTCAAATAAATCCTTGCCAACAGTTGAGAAACGCATCTGTTGCTAGGCTAGTCCCAGATCTGTTTGTCCACTCACCCACATCTACTACTCATAGACCAGGGTCATAGACCAATCTAAAGTTATAGAAAGGATGAGGGAGATAAGGAATTCGTCATCAGAGTAGGAATGCTGATTTAGGATCAGGTCAACTCTATCCATATAATAGTATTTAATATAATAAGGCCTCCTGGGTGGCGCAGTGGTTAAGGGTGCTGCAGTGCCAGCTGTGCCACCAGAGACTCTGGGTTCGCGACTGGGAGGTTCGTGGGGCGACACACAATTGGCCTAGCGTCGTCCAGGTTAGGGAGGGTTTGGCTCTGTTGTAACCGACCGGGAGGTCCGTGGGGCGACACACAATTGGCGTTGCGTCAATTTGCGTCATGCCATTGTTATGAACGTTGTCATGCTGCCCTCTGCCGGCGGTGCATTACTGTTGCCCAAATATAATGATAGACGGAGGTTAACAACTGTTTTGTCTAAATTATACTATAGCGGCATGGACATGTTTAGTAGGGGAAAACTTTGCCATCTTTATCATGTCGTCGCTAGCCATAGCTAGCTACCTAGTGATTCCCTCGTGAGTAACTCATTTCAGTGCATCATTCATGTAGCTTGCTAGCAAGCTAGCTAATTGGGTGTGCTAGAAATATAATCATGCTGCCTAATTGTTTCAATGCACCTTCCAAATGTGAAATTAGAGGACTTTCTGTGAGGGAAAGCAAAACATTTTGCAAGGGAACCTAAAATAATTTGCGAGGGTATGCAAAACATTTTGCGAAGGAACCCAAAAGTTTAGCTAGGGAACACAAAACATTATGCGAGGGAACACAAAATAATTAGCTTTTTTATGTGTCCATTCAGTACAAAATTAACTCACTTACTAGATTGCACCATATAATAACACTATTACTCTATTAAAGAGATAATCCACTCCAAACCGCTAATTCCTATGATTAGGAGAAAAAAATACACTAATATGTGAAAAATATATTTTTTGTGAACAATTGTCATTTTATCATTCTAACAAAGTTGGTGGCAGCATTCGAAAATCATTATGGAAATCTGTTGCTGTTCAAGTTGACTAAAAAATCTGTAATGCAATGTTTTCTCTGGACTGGTTGGCTACCAAGCATAGCCACACACAATAATACCAAAGTCAACATCAGCATGTGAAGTTGCTAGCTAGCTGTACAATCGCTTAAATAAACTGCACTATCAATTTAGGAGTCTCTCACCGAGTTCAACTGACAGTTAATCTCTGCCCAAAGCATGTTGCTATGGCAACAACGGCCCTTTCACATGTTCCCCACAGACACAACAGGGCTCATTGCAAGATGGTACGTGAAGGACAACCTGAGATTAATAATTCGGCACACTAGATTGAGCACACCTAAGTGAAGTAAATACTTTGTCAAGCTGATATAAACGGATGGATGTGTTCTCGACAAGTATGCTCATACAATCTATTGGCTGATTTAGCCATCTGGAGTGCAGGCAATTGTTTTAAAAGTGTTATGAAATGTGATAGTGTGTTATCACTTATCTCCACTGACGGGAACCAGCTATGACGCATTCCTACACGATTCCCTGATTTCACAGACGGAGCACTTAGAAGTTAAATTATGGGGAAATGTTTTATTTTAGCAAATTGATAGAACATTGACAGGAGTTTCATTATATATTTTTTCTTCTGGGGGTGTGTTGTCCCTTTAAAAGTGTTACGAGACAATCCTTAATTGAAACATTAACAAAATGTCCTGCCTGCCACAGTTTCGGTAAAAAAAGCTTAGCAATGGGGCTTTAGAAATGCAACCACTCTCAAATTCATCGATGCAAGGACTGACCATCCATGATAACAACATTATAGTTTTAACCATGTTTTTAGGCTATACAGTGTTTGTTTACATTTGTTTTGTTTACAAACATTGGGGCAAATGTTGAGTTTTCTTACATGTGAAACTGCAAATTAGATATGTGAAAAGCAATCACACACAATTGGCCTAGCGTCGTCCAGGTTAGGGAGGGTTTGGCTCTGTTGTAACCGACCGGGAGGTCCGTGGGGCGACACACAATTGGCGTTGCGTCAATTTGCGTCATGCCATTGTTATGAACGTTGTCATGCTGCCCTCTGCCGGCGGTGCATTACTGTTGCCCAAATATAATGATAGACGGAGGTTAACAACTGTTTTGTCTAAATTACACTATAGCGGCATGGACATGTTTAGTAGGGGAAAACTTTGCCATCCTTATCATGTCGTCGCTAGCCATAGCTAGCTACCTAGTGATTCCCTCGTGAGTAACTCATTTCAGTGCATCATTCATGTAGCTTGCTAGCAAGCTAGCTAATTGGGTGTGCTAGAAATATAATCATGCTGCCTAATTGTTTCAATGCACCTTCCAAATGTGAAATTAGAGGACTTTCTGTGAGGGAAAGCAAAACATTTTGCAAGGGAACCTAAAATAATTTGCGAGGGTATGCAAAACATTTTGCGAAGGAACCCAAAAGTTTAGCTAGGGAACACAAAACATTATGCGAGGGAACACAAAATAATTAGCTTTTTTATGTGTCCATTCAGTACAAAATTAACTCACTTACTAGATTGCACCATATAATAACACTATTACTCTATTAAAGAGATAATCCACTCCAAACCGCTAATTCCTATGATTAGGAGAAAAAAAAACACTAATATGTGAAAAATATATTTTTTGTGAACAATTGTCATTTTATCATTCTAACAAAGTTGGTGGCAGCATTCGAAAATCATTATGGAAATCTGTTGCTGTTCAAGTTGACTAAAAAATCTGTAATGCAATGTTTTCTCTGGACTGGTTGGCTACCAAGCATAGCCACACACAATAATACCAAAGTCAACATCAGCATGTGAAGTTGCTAGCTAGCTGTACAATCGCTTAAATAAACTGCACTATCAATTTAGGAGTCTCTCACCGAGTTCAACTGACAGTTCATCTCTGCCCAAAGCATGTTGCTATGGCAACAACGGCCCTTTCACATGTTCCCCACAGACACAACAGGGCTCATTGCAAGATGGTACGTGAAGGACAACCTGAGATTAATAATTCGGCACACTAGATTGAGCACACCTAAGTGAAGTAAATACTTTGTCAAGCTGATATAAACGGATGGATGTGTTCTCGACAAGTATGCTCATACAATCTATTGGCTGATTTAGCCATCTGGAGTGCAGGCAATTGTTTTAAAAGTGTTATGAAATGTGATAGTGTGTTATCACTTATCTCCACTGACGGGAACCAGCTATGACGCATTCCTACACGATTCCCTGATTTCACAGACGGAGCACTTAGAAGTTAAATTATGGGGAAATGTTTTATTTTAGCAAATTGATAGAACATTGACAGGAGTTTCATTATATATTTTTTCTTCTGGGGGTGTGTTGTCCCTTTAAAAGTGTTACGAGACAATCCTTAATTGAAACATTAACAAAATGTCCTGCCTGCCACAGTTTCGGTAAAAAAAAGCTTAGCAATGGGGCTTTAGAAATGCAACCACTCTCAAATTCATCGATGCAAGGACTGACCATCCATGATAACAACATTATAGTTTTAACCATGTTTTTAGGCTATACAGTGTTTGTTTACATTTGTTTTGTTTACAAACATTGGGGCAAATGTTGAGTTTTCTTACATGTGAAACTGCAAATTAGATATGTGAAAAGCAATCACATGTAAAAAACGTAATTTGCTGTTTCATATGTGACAACATTTTGCATGTGAAAAACATTCACGTGAAAGTTTTTCACGTATGATACTGCAAATTCCATTTTTACATGTGGAGTTTTCTTACATGTGAACCTGCAAATTAGATTTTTTCATATGATTGATTTGCACATGTGGAGTTTTTTTTTACATGTGCATATCATGTGAAAAACATGTGAATGTTTTTTGTTGTTGTTGTTGTAAGGGCATGTGTGTGTGGTGTTTTTGAAGAGATGTTTCCCAATGCATAGCAGTAGGGATAGGGCACTAAGGACAACAATATAATATATGAGTTACATTTACACTACCTCATAATGAAGGAGAGAAAGTTCTCACTGAACAACCACCAATTAACTGAAACAGTGTTGTATGACAGTGTAGGACAATTTCCTCATGGTAGTGAACAAGAAATAATGGTGTACATTTGTAAATGATCAAGCTGTCACGCCCTGATCTGTTTCACCTGTCCTTCTGATTGTCGCCACCCCCTCCAGGTGTCGCTTATTTTCCCTGGTGTATTTATCCCTTTATTTCCTGTCTTTCCGTGCCAGTTTGTCTTGTATGTTCAAGTCAACCAGTGTGGTTGTCCCGTGCGCCTGCTTTTCTATTCTCTTTACTAGTCCTCCCGGGTTTTGACCTTTGCCTGTTTTTATGGACTCCATTCCCACTTGCCTGATCATTCTGCAGTTCTGCACTTATGGAACTTTGAACTGGTTTTGACCTTTTGCCTGTCCATGACCGTTCTCTTGCCTACCCCTTTTGGATTGTTAATAAACACCTTGGACTCTAACCATCTGCCTCCTGTGTCTTGCCTTGTGCCCTTATACAAGCTTCAATATAAACTGTAATAGGGAACATAAGGACTTCTGGTGATCGTAAAGGGCAACTGAATGCAAAAAAAATGAATTTTCTAGTTGAAAACAGGTCGTGTCATCGATATTAGTCCGAAACATTTATTCCCGTGTCAAAATGTACTAAAAAGTAAAAAAGTCATTATATTCCAAGACAAGAGTTTTGTGGCACTTGTGTAACTGAGGTCATCATGGCTCACATGAGGGTTGGGCTTTGATTACAATTATGCCCACGAACATAGGGAGAAATGTCATGCACAGAGAAACAGCTGTGCTGATAGTGCTCCATTAAATCATACCAGCAGAACCTCTAGATCAGGGATGGGCAACTCTTGTCTTCGGGGGCCGGAGAGGTGTCAAACTTCTTCCCCAGCCCTAACGAACACAGCTAAATACATTCTAAACTAAAGATCATGATTAGTTGATTATTGGAGTCAGATGTGTTATCTGGGGCTGTGACACCAATCAGGCCTCCGAGGAATGGAGCTGCCCATCACACAACTCGTCGGACTTGTTTACATAAGAAAACATGTTGCCACTTAGCCCTTTATGGAGCGGCCACTTGCTGATGTGTTTCATAGTGATCGCTCGAGTAAAGAGAACAATAGATACAAAAATCCATAAATGTATAATTGTTGTGCAATTCATATCTATAGGGTACATTGAGGTTTGTCTTTCATCATTTTTTATCTGGCATTCATGCGTAAGCCTAAGCTTAGGGGCCTAACTGTATGTGCGCTAAATACACTGCTTTTGGGAACTTGGGCAGAAAAGGTTAATGTTTATCCACTGAGATAAAAAGGACAATGTCGGAATTTAATTCAATAAGCTGCAAAATGGAGAGTTGACATTAAAGAGAAAAGAGGGCAGAACATTAGATTAATGTTTGGGAAAGATGTTATGTTTGATTGTGAGGTGCTATTGTCACGTTCGTTATAAGTGGACCAAAGCGCAGCGTGATCTGGGTTCCACATCTTTTATTTACTAACTGAAACTCACAGCAAAACATCGTCTGAGGCTTTGGACCGTGGACCGTCGCCGGAGGCTCCGGACCGGGGACCGTCGCCGGAAGCTCCGGACCGGGGACCGTAGCAAGAAGCTCCGGACCGGAGACCGTCGCATGAAGCTCCGGACCGGGGACCGTCGCCGGAAGCTCCGGACCGGGGACCGTCGCAGGAAGCTCCGGACCGGGGACCGTCGCCGGAAGCTCCTGACTGTGAACTGTTGCCAAAAGCTCCTGACTGAACTGTCCCCGGAAGCTCCGGACTGTGAACTATCGCTGGAAGCTCTGGAATGTGGAGGCACACTGGAGGCCTGATGCGTGAGGCCGGTACAGGAGGCACCGGGCTGGTGACACGCACCTCAGGGTGAGTGCAGGGAGGAGGCACAGGATGTACTGGACTGTGGAGGTGCACTGGAGGTCTGATGCGTGGGACCGATACAGGTGGCACCGGGCTGGTGACACGCACCTCAAGGCGAGTGCGGGGAGGAGGCACAGGATGTACTGGACTGTGGAGGCGCACTGGAGGTCTGGAGCGTAGAGCTGGCACGACGCATCCTGGACAAATGACCACCTTCGCACAGCAAGTGCGGGAAAATGGCACAGGACGCACTTGGCTATGAAGGCGCCCTGGGGATACAGCGCATAGAGCCGGCGCAGGATATCCTGGACCGAGGAGGCGCACTGGAGCCCAGGCGCTCTGAGCCAACACAACCTGTCCTGGACAGATACTCACTTTAACACGACAAGTGCAAGGAGTTGGCACAGAACGCACCGGGCTGTGAATGCACACTGAAGACACAGTGCATATCACCGCAAAACATGGTGCCTGACCGGTCACACGCTCCCCATTGTGAGTACGGGGAGTTGGTTCAAAACCTGGCTGCGCCAACCACCCCGTGTGCCTCCTCCCAATTATTTTTTTTTGAGGCTGCCTCTCGGGCTTCTGTCGTGGCCGCAAACCCTGGTTTCGTCGTTGTTGTTCTCTCGCTGTCTCCGTCTGCTTCCATGGAAGGCAATCCTTACTGGCCAGGATCTCCTCCCACTTCCAGGATCCCTTACCGTCCAATATATCCTCCCATGTCCAGGATGTCTGCTCCTCCTGGCCACGCTGCTTGGTCCGTTTGTGGTGGGATCTTCTGTCACGATCGTTATAAGGAGTGGACCAAAGCGCAGTGTGATCTGGGTTCCACATCTATTATTTACTAAGTGAAACTCACAGCAAAACAAAACAATAAATCTCAACCAAAATGTGAAGCTAACAATAGTGCTAACAGGCAACTATCCATAGACAAGATCCCACAAAGCACAATGGGGAAATGGATGCCTAAATATGATCCCCAATCAGAGACAAGGATAAACAGCTGCCTCTGATTGGGAACCATACCAGGCCAACATAGATCATTAATCACCTAGATAAACCACCCTAGTCACTGTCTCACCCCAACCAACATAGAGAATAAACAGCTCCCTATGGTCAGGGCGTGACAGCTATACAAATTGTGAATGCACAATAGAGACCATCTGTAAAGATGCTATCTTTATCAGCATTATGATAGCTGATAGTATTTCAACCACATAAAATATGCATCCAACCCGAACCTAAATCTTATCAGAAACGTGTTGGGTCATTTTCACAGCTTTGAATTCCCTTAAAACCGGTCAAACTGATGTCTTTTGGACATATTGCAAAGAAAATCTTTCCAAAGTTATTACATTTTCTCCCCGGTTCCTAAAAGTATTTGCTGTGTGAGAGAAGCAGAGATGAGAGATTCAATCAATGTATGACGTATTTTGTGGTGAGCAAGTGTTTATTTAGTCTTCTAGGGCAACAAACAATGACAGAAGAGAAGCTGCATGTATCTAATTGTAGACAAAACATTGCCAAAATGTTGGAAATTATAAGCAGAAACATAGGTCTATCTAAATTAGGTTTAAAAAATCCTGCACCTCCTGTCATAAAACCATTCAGCATCGCTGACTGTACAGAATATTTTCTATATTTCTGGGTTAGATTTTCACTTTACCACATGTAGTCGGGAGGTTGCAGATGGGTTATTAGCAATTGCAGGTGGCTGATTTTGTGCACTGATAAACAGTGTGTAGCATGTGCTTTATTTATGATAATTTGACAGCTTGCTGATGAAGTTGTCGAACTGTTCTCTAAAACCACTCATGACCGCAGTTAGCAGTGCACTGACTAGTTTTTCATGCTAATTTTTTTACTTGAGAAATACTGCACCAAACACCTTATCTAGATGTAAAATTGGAGACTACAACCTTCTCAGCAAAAGTGTACAATTAATTACAGATTTCATAATGTATCTTAATTCTGACTATTTTAAGGAAATGGTAGTGGATATGTTGTTTCTATGGCAGCTCAAGAGGGACAAACAACATTAACTGCCAGGGTACAACATAGCGAACACATAACACACCCCCCAAGACCCAAATCTAGTTTTTCTTAATGAGCAGCAGAAAAACATGTGGAATCGGTGCATTCAACCCCCTTTAACAAGGAAGAGGTGTTGAACAACTGATGATAACATAATTGTAAGCAGAGTCACAGGAAGAGGCGAAGCGAGAGGGATAACTGGGCCCACAATCTGTCTTCTCCAATGATGTATATAAACCCTGGATTGGTAAGGCTACCTATGGGCCCACCTATGGGCCCTTGTGAGGCTTTGTAGTCACCGGTAAGCCATATTGGCACTCCCCAGAAGGCCCTCCATAGAAATGAATGGAATTGTACAGTATGCCAATTAAATGTTTCAAGGACAAAATGACATGGATTAGAGTATGTTTGTTGTTGTAATGGGGACAGCAACATTAGTAATCTCTAAAATGATCGTTTAAGGAAAAAATGTTTTTTTATATTTTTTCATTTTTATGTTTAAGTCATATAATATAATTTAAAAAGTATGCATGAAGGTGACTATAATATAATAACTGTGGCAAAAATGAATGTAGACATTAATACAAGCATTTCTGTAGCTTCCAAATATTGGGGGAGTGCCAAGATGGAAGAACGGTGGCTTGAATACAGCGCCTCCAAAAAACGAATCTACTGCATTTAAAAATGATTGATCTTTTCCAGCAGATGTTTTGCTCACCAAGCCAGGAGTTTTTGTAAGGAGGTCAGTGAGAGAGTGTTGAATTTGTTTCACCAAAAATGTAATGGCCTATTTGCTATGTGTGGCTTCATTTATCAAATACAAGTCTTGATTAGGTTGTTACGAACGTACCCCCGACATCCCTGCATCTTCGAGAAAAAACACTTTATATCGGAGTTGTGCCTGGTCGTCATTAGTTACCACAGCCACAAAGTCAGAAACCTTAAATTAAGACCAAGTTTATGTTTGTTTTAGCCAATTTATAGCTGTTGTACTAGTGGAAACCATTGTGCCTGTTGTTCAAATGCGTTTTTGCCCTCTCATTGACTACAATGGTCACACCTGATCTTACCTCCTCCCGACTGCATTCCATTTTTTTAAGACATTTATTTTCATTGTTAGAGCAGCCACTAAATTATCTGGTCAATATAATGGATAATCTGTGGTAGATGATGAGAATAGAAAAAATTATGAGGCTTGACATGGGGGCTCCCGAGTGGCGCAGAGGTCTAAGGCATTGCATCTCAGTGCTAGAGGTGCCACTACAGACCTTGGTTTGATTCCAGGCTGTATCACAACTAGCTGTGATTGGGAGTTCCATAGGGCCCAGCGTTGTCTGGGTTAGGGGTTGGGCAGAGTAGTCCGTCATTGTAAATAAGAATTTGTTTTTAAGTGACTTGCCTAGTTAAATCAAATAAATGTCAATAAGCCAAGCTGCCTGATTTAAATCAGTTAAAAGTGAAAAAAAACCTGTAAGAACATTAAAGAAGCTTGGTTAAGGATCTAGTAAGGAGGAACAGAATATGAGTTAAATTCTTGGGTGTTTTCTACATTACTTTGCAGGCCCAGTTGGTAAGCAAACTAGTTCAGCAGAATTGTTTTCTTCTACATGTGGGCTTGTTGGTAAGAGAGGTAAGTTGAGATCCTTGAGTACTAAGGCCTAGATTCAATCCGGACCTTGACATTTAAAGGTAATTTCCGATCGAGCCGACATATTTTACGGTCGATGCGGTCTCCGCAAACACGGAAACATTGCCTTTAAAATGTGCATAGCCAAAAAGGGGCAATCAGATTAAATGTAGCCCTAAGTCCCTGGATGCTCCATGATCTTTATTTTTACTGTATTTCTCATCATCCTGTCCATGGCAATTAGGATGAGAATGGGCGCGAGAGTGCATCTTTTGCCGACGCCTCAGAAAGTCACTCTGTGGTAGTGTTGTTGTTGTCAGGGAAGGCACATTCAAACTCAATAGAATCACCTAATTAGTCTGATAAATTTGCAGGCGAAGCCACATGTTGAGAGGATTTTCCTAAGGCTGTCTCTTTGCACGATGTGGAAGGTATTTTTGAAGTTGTTCAAATTAAGGTGCATCAGGATTTTTAGTGTAGCTAAATAAACAAAGCCAAAATCATGGGACTTTGACTCTCTGGCTACATAGACTGTATCTTCTAGGTAACCGTTTGATAAAATGTATTTCAAATGCGGGTGACTTTTCCCTTTACAGTGAATCCAGGTCTTCATATCATCAAGATCATTTGTTTGTGCAAGGAGAGAAAGGTAAGACATGACCATGTTTATTTTCTCGACACGGCAGCTTCAAGCCTGACATCCAGGCGAAGAGCCACTACTGTATGATACAGCCATTAATCAGCAGATCTTTTTCTGGATCTCTAGATCCGTCTAGGAACTGAAGCCACAGCCGCTCCCTCCTTCCACGGTGACTCATAGAATCATCTAATTCAAATACATAAATTATGAGCCCTATTACTGTCTTACGATTTGTATCCACAATCTGTCAACTTTGACTCGGGAGGGTGAAAATCAGGCATAGAATGCCTGTCTGTGTCTAATTTTATACTATGCCAGAGGCATAGGATGATACTAATACTGGTCCTGCCCAATACTGCTTTTTCTAAGCCTGCATTAAAAATCAGTCAGAGTGCTGATCTAGGATCAGTTTGACCTTTTACATTATAATGAATGGACAGCAACGACATGATCATAGATAGATCAACATTCCCACTCTGGTAGAAGGGTAAAAGCACATTGCAGGTAGCATAACTCAAACTGGGCAGAAACAGTTGTACAGTAGTGAAAATCATTAATTTCCGGGTCAAACACGAACCGCTAATAAGAATGTACAAGCACATCCACAGTGCAGTCTGAGTGAAAGTCAATAAAAACAAGTAGGGATCTGTACAAATAAGGTCATCTGTATCCACTTGAGCGAAACAGTGTCTTCCTACAACGGTTGTCAATACAAAAGCATCAATCATATACCGTGTTATTTTCAAAACATACTCATATCTTACATATCTTACATGTATTGGCGATCAATGTTCAATATGGATGTCAGCCTGCATGACGATCAATCATACGATCAACATTGACTACAGCATGAAATACTACCTACTTAATTTGACTCAAAGTTTGTATCAAGTGTAATATGTCACTATTATTTAGTATACCTTTATTTCAACAAGGGACACAGACTGAGACCGAGGTCTCTTTTACGGCTGGGCCCTGCGTATACATGTTTACACATGCAGTTTAGGTACAATGATTAAGAAACTACACAAGGCAAACAAAACCATCACAGATAACACAAAAAAATACAGCAACAGATTACATTTACATATAGGGGAATAACCTAACAGCACAAGAACTTGCATTACCCGAAACAGTAACAAGCAATACAAAAATAAAAATCCTCCAATAAATGTTTAAAATGGGCAACAGGGGGACAAGAGTCTCAAGTTTAAGTTTAGTCTGCAGGCTATTCCATAGGCAAGGAGTGTAACACGAAAAGGCAGCCATACCCAACTCTGTGGAAATCGCATGGGCCTCAAGTGTAATCCATGCTTGAAAACTGGTTTTAGGAATTATAATTCTAATATTGATGAGTGATGATAAATAAGAAGGTAGCTTATTCAGAAGTGCTTTATAGACAAACGGACAGCGAAGTCCAACCCTCATTACGATATAAAACACAATGGTGAGTTCTGTAGCTAGCACCTGTAATAAACCTAAGTGCGCAATGATAAGTAGCATCCAGTGATTTAAGTGTTGATGCCGTAGCATGCATGTAAATAATATCCCTATAATCTATAACAGACATAAAAGTAGCTTGCACAATTTGTCTTCTATTTGTAGAGGACAAACATGTCCTGTTTCTATAGTCATGCGCATGGAAGTACATTTTTCAAGAGATACTTTTGGTAAAGTAGTGTATGTAGACACATGCTCATCGAAAATCTCATTCCAAAATCATGGGCATTAATATGGAGCTGTTGCTGCTATAGCATCCTCCACTGTGGTCAGGACTCTGTGCAGGCCAGTAAAGTTCTTCCACACCAATCTCGACACACCCTATCTGTAAAGACCTCGCTTTGTGCACTGGGGCATTGTCATGCTGAAACAGGAAAAGGCTTTTCCCAAACTGTTGCCACAAAGTTGGAAGCACAGAATTATCTAGAATGTCATTGTACAGTGTGCTGTAGTGTTAAGATTTCCCTTCACTGGAACTAAGGAGCCTGAACCATGAAAAACAGCCCCAGAACATTATTCCTCCTCCACCAAACTTCACAGTTGGCACTATGCATTGGGGCGGATGGCATTATCATGGCATCCACCAAACCCAGGTTTGTCTGTCGGACTACCAGATGGTGAAGCGTGATAAATCACTCCAGAGAACACGTTTCCACTGCTCCAGAGTCCAATGTCGGCGAGCTTTACACCACTCCAGTCAACACTTGACATTGCGCATGGTAATCTTAGGCTTGTGTGCATCTGCTTGGCCATGGAAACCCATTTCATGAAGCTCCCGGCGAACAGTATGTGCTGTTTCTTCCAGAGTCAGTTTGGAACTTGGTAGTGAGCATGTAGTAACCCAAAGGTTGCGAGTTCAAATCTCATCATTGACTTTAGCATTTTAGCTAATTAGCCATTTTTGAACTACTTTTTAGCTACTTTGCAACTACTTAGCATGTTAGCTAACTCTTCCCCTAACCCTAACCTTAGCCCTTTTAGCTAACCCATCCCGAACCCTAACCCTAACCTTAACCCTTTAACTGACCTCCTAAAATGAACCCTAACCTTAAACCTAACCCTTAGCCTAGCTAACATTAGCTAGCTAGAATTTGTAACATATATTACGTTTTGAAAATTTGTAAACTAGAATGTAGATAAAATATGAATTGTAATTCGTAACAAATCATACAAAATGGGTGATGGACATCCACAAATGTGTAACGGTTCTGTAACTACAGACGCTGGGAGACGGGAAGCAAGTACAGGGTAAGGATTTAATTATAAATAGACATGAAACTAGACAAGACACCTGGACAAGAGAAACAGAACAACATCAATGCAGACACGGGAAGTGACAGATTTAGGGGAGGCAATCAATGACGTGATGGAGTCCAGGTGAGTCAGATGAAGCGCTGGTGCGCGTAACGAGGGTGACAGGTGTGAGTAATGATGAGCAGCCTAGCGACCTTCGAGCACCAGAGAGAGGGAGCGGGAGCAGAAGTGACAGTACCCTCCCCCTCTAGGGCCGCCACCTGGCGTCCTACCTGGGCAAGCCCGACGGGCTGGCCAAGTCATGCGAGCCGGCTGGGCCGGCCGATGAGCCCGGCGAGGAGCGGGAGCCTGGCGAGCCGGACGAGACTTGTGATTCTTTTGAGCCAGCTGAGGCATGGGAGCCTGGCGAGCCAGCTGAGGCCTCCCCGGATGCTTCGGCAATGGCACCTGGACCCAATGTCACCAACAAAATGCAAAAAAACGAAAAACTCCCTGATGCTTCCAATAGTGGAGTCTGCATTCTGTAACGGTTCCGTATAAACAGACGCTGGGAGACGGGAAGCAAGTACAGGGTGAGGATTTAATAATAAATAGACATGAAACTA